>NW_010249224.1:1533-6449 GCF_000690775.1 Eurypyga helias | reverse complement strand
CTGACCTTGAGGTCTGCAGGGTTGTTCCTCTCCACTGTTTTTCTCCCTTCAGAAAACACGTTATCCCAGAGGTGTTATGACTGCTGCTAATCAGCTCGGCCTTGCCCAGCGTCGGGACCCACTTGGAGCTGGCTGGAATTGGCTTTATCAGACATGAGGGAGGCTTCTGGCAGCTTCCCACAGAAGCCACGCCGCTAGCCCCTCCAGTACCAACACCTTGCCACACAGACCCGATACAGGGCAACGCTCTGAAACGTGACTGCTCAGCTCATCTGAGACTTTGTCCGTCTCCTCTGCAGCCCAAACTCTGAGATGTTTTCCAGTGTTCCAAATTATGAGGCTGTTAATTCTCTGCGAGTTAAATTGTTAGATGTACAAATGAGCACTGTGCAGTTAAGAGAAGCGGAGTTGCTATAGTAACTGTAACAATAAATATATAAACCCACATAATCAAAACCTCCTCTTCTAATCATGATTTTGAGGCCTGTCATGAAGTCTGTATTCTGCTCCTTTCCCCCACCCTGTGAGCATGACTGCAATAGCTTTGAAACCCCCCCTGAGTAACGTGGTGCTCTACCTATAAACAAAAAGGATTGCAAAAATAACATGCAAGTCATGGCTTTGTGCCTGGCTAAAAATAGCCCAAATTAAAGGCATTTAAAAATGCCAGATTTCATACCTGAATAGCATAAATCAGTATTGCTGTAAACCCATGTCATTTTAGACTGGTTGAGGATCTTGCCCAATATATCTACTGAGCAGTTAAGACCTTGCTGAAACATACTGCATCACACTTCCTTGTGAACAAAGTCTTGAAAGCTGTGTTGTAATTAGTCTCAGAAAAGAAAAACCTCCACCCCAGGGAATGGGATTTGGCAGGGCTGTGGGGTCTGAAACGATTTTTAATGGGAGGGAGAACTTTCACTGCTAGGCAGCACACCCACTGCTTTCGCACCGGCGTTTTCTCCCAGGAGCTCTTTCTGATACAAAAAGATAAATTCATAATTCATTGTCATATCCAGACTCCACCAAACCTTTTTCAAGCTACAGGTTGCTGTGGATTGGAGGTCTGGACCAGGCTTCATGCCTTGACACAACCCAGTCTTGCAGAGGTGGGCAGCAGCATCCTGGAGCAATGTGTCACGCTACAGTTCAGCCTACTCCCCGATAACCCCAGCTTGGCTTGTCCGGAGACAACAGGGGTGCTTCACGCCTGATCCTTACGGAGAGCAATCTCATACCATGCGGGACTCTGCTTTCTCAAGCCTGGTCTTCATCTCATGCTACTGCAGAGTAACTTACATTTACAGCTGATTCATGCAACCGCCTGTGCTATGGTACAGGAGAAGCAGTCATTTCTTCTTCCTTCTCAGGACTTTTAACACCATATTTGGTCTTCAACACAGGAGAGTTTCTTTTGGCACACATGATGTTGCTGCTTTGCTGTTGCCAAGAGAACAACTGGGAGCCCTTGGCATTCTTCAACCCCTTAAAGCCAACTGTCACGGCTCTGCTGTCTCTCTTGGCTGTAACAGGAAAAGGCTGTTTCACAGCTCCCACACTGCAGGGCGCAAATTCAGTCTGAATTTTTTAATACAACAGGAGACTATTTGATTATTGTAGCACATTCCCCACGTACAGGCCATTGTGCTTTACTGGGGTTCCCCTTCAGAGGAAGCCAGAGGTTTGTGCAGATGTAAAGCACATCTCCCAAAAGCCATCTGATCTCAGTTTGAAGGTATACATCCAGGTGTTTTTCTTAAATCACTTCTATTCTCCTAAAACCATGCTGTATTGCGCATTTGACTTTTCCTGGACTTTTGACCACTTACTGCATGTTCTGTCTCTCTTTACCAGGTCACAGATTTGGATACTTCCAGTTTCATTTTTCTCATGATAAACCTCACAGATTGTACCAAGTCTGATCAATGAAAGAGAAGGCTTTTGTTTCCTATCCTTGAGATAATTTTGTCTCTCCTTTCTGTAACATTTCCATTTTTTTTCAAATATCCTATTTAAAGCAACACCACCAGAGCTGGACTCACTGTTCTTTTTTTTTTTTTTTTTTTTATATCCCTGATTTTTAATGTGAATTAAAAAAAAAAAAAAAATCACTTCTCTGTTCTACTCACCTAGATCCAGGACTCTCTTCCTTCCCACCACAGTTCTGCCTCAACACCTACACTGTCAATCCCATAAATACATGGAAGTTGTAGCTATATATTCACAGCTACTGAACAAATAATTATTTTGGCAGTCATGTTAGTTTTTATCTAGCTCCAACCTCAGAAAATTCTACAGTACACAGGGAGAGGCAAGCCATCTCTCAGGAAGAAAGTTTCGGCAGCTTGATAAAAACTGGCATCTTCACCTTCCAATCCTTATTTTTGTAAAAAGGTTTAACTATATGTTTAGACTAGTCCTCATGTAGAGAGATGACCCTACTGACTCCTCTCATTTACAGTATGAGATGATCGCCAGAACTAGGCAGTAAAGATGAGCGTTACTTCACAGCACAGTTCATGAAGAAAACCAGTTTTTTTTATTAGAGCAATTCCACTGAAAAATATTACGTCTCTCCACAAACCTTGCCTCTTTTACGCCTCTAGAGCAAAACCGCTGCTAATTACCTTTGCACTCCTTCCATTATTTTGGTTCTACTTCTGCTTAGGAATTTTGTTCTGTGTTTTAAAGTTACTCCACTTAAACTTTCTCATGTAGTGTTTTTGCCATCAGATGAATCCAGACTACTCTCTGAGAGCTGCTCGCGTGGGAACACATCCATGCTATTAAAGTGTTTTACCATCCAAAACAACATTCACATGCGGAGTGTGTTTTGGGAATAGTGTGCTGATTCCCACCCTGCCTCCAGCAATTTTTTGGGAAAACACTAGCTGGCCTGATCCAGAACTATGCCTGGGATTGTGCTAAGGATTTTAACAGTGTACATGATAAAGCTCCAGCTCCTGGGACAATACTGTGGCACGGTTAAATCTGTCTGGAATAGGGAAGATGTTGCCTAAACATATATCCGTATGTGCCTGTTAGGTCTACCCAGCTAGGGAACTTTGACATGTATGGATATAGGTCCCTCCCCTCCCTGTTTCTGACGAATTCCTTTGTCAGTGACTTGTGACTGTCATTGGCCATTAGCAGGTCTGGCACTTGCTGCTTTTTATTATACGTTTTTCTTTCTCTGCTTTTAATATGGAGCCTCTTTTTAGCCCGGTGACCCATTTGAGCTCAGACCATCACTGCTTGTACTCTGCTGAGCTCCAGAACAGCCAAGAGGGTGGTGACAAACCTAAGAGGGTCTAGCCAGGCGGTATTTCATCTTGATTTTCTGGCTCTTCTTCTGCTTCCCTTAATTTTCAGTTTCTTCAGTCCACCTTCAACACTGCCCCACGCCCCTTTACTTACCCTGACCAATGACTGTCTCCTCCCTCATTTTTGGTCCATTAATGTAGCCACACAGCCAGGAGGAGATGTGGTTGCAGTTTGTACCAAAGCTAATGTGGCCACCACGGTGGGGGCAGGAGCACGTGCACTGTGAAGGAAAGGCTACCCAGCGCCCGCCGTACCACACCACAGTCACCAGTCACCACACGGAGCAGCCTTTGCAGGGGGAGGCCGGAGTTTTTGGTGCCTTCATCTCCTAATAAATCTACTTTCTGCTGGGAATCAGGGTAAACCCCTTCTCCTTCTCCACTGCTGATAGTTAATTGCACTAAAACCAGGTACATCAGTATGTGCTGGGTCACATCTCTCAGCTGTGCTGCAGATGCACAGTGACCTTTTCTTACACCACCCCCATAACTGGGAGCTTTCTTCCAGAGAACATCCACAGCACTATACCTCTGCTCTTCTGATTCAACCCCCTTGACATCATCTTCTCAAGGGGCTGAGCCCCTTAGCTCTCTTTATGGAAGGACAGAAGGACATGGGGCCTCAGCTGAGGCTGGCACTTTAGGCTCAGGGGAGAAAACATGTCTTTCATGTGTTTCCTTTAAACAGCAGAAGTATCAAATTAATTATATCAGAAGGCTCATATGTTTTATCACTGTTTCCTTTCTGAGTGCTTATCCAGCAGTGGGCTGAGGACTAGCATAATCCCCCCAAACACCCTGTACCTCCAGCTCTGCAGTGAAAGCAGCAGGTAAGGTGAAAGTGCAGCTTTGTTGACAGCCTTGTGCTGACTACTCCAGCGCAGCGATGCCTTTCAGGGGCTGCGTCTATCCGCATCCCCGACCAGCGCAACCGTGCCAGCACAGGCCCGCAGCATGGATTTGTGGCTTTGGGACTTAATTCAGGCATGAAATAGAGCAGGTAGGGAGAGCAACAACGACTGCCCTCTTCTGATAGCTCAGTATATATCAAGTTGGGATTGTCCTCCATTTATTTGACAAAAGCAGGTATAAAACACACCAAAAACTTAACACTAAACTCACTATGAGTTTACAAATCCTAAAGTCCCACTTACTTCTGTTAAACTAATTTGCTGGTTTTGATTAAACCATGACAGCTGGAAAGACGTGTTCCTCAGACACCTCAGGGGAAAGTCTAACCAACCAGTAAGGGTTTGGTGATGTTGCATCTGAGTTTAACATCTTGAAATCAGCATACACTGTTTTTTTGTGTCTCTCTCAATTAATACGGTATGTACGTGCACTGCAGAATGAGAATGGACCTCACGGGGACTGATCAGAGCCAGTGGTGAGACTTGAAAGTTAAAGCTTGAGTCCCATCAGCATATCATAGAATCACAGAATGGTTTGGGTTGGAAGGGACCTTAAAGCCCACCCAGTTCCAACTCTCCTGCCATGGGCAGGGGCACCTTCCCCTAGACCAGGTTGCTCCAAGCCTCATCCAGCCTGGCCTTGAACACTCCCACGGATGGGGCATCTACAGCTTCTCTG
>NW_010249224.1:0-1437 GCF_000690775.1 Eurypyga helias | reverse complement strand
ACAGGCCCTTGTAAAAAGGCCCCCCCAGCTTCCTAGTAGCCCCCCGCACAGGCACTGGAAGGTGCTCTAAGGTCTCCCTGGAGCCTTCTCTTCTCCAGGCTGAACAATCCCAATATGCACACTTCTGCTTTCAAACTGACAGACACCATGCGTCTCTCAGCCTGGGATCCCAGGCAATTACAGCGGTTCCTCAGACCTGAAACTCTCTCTAATGACGAGTGTGCTTTCGTCTGTGTATAGGGATGACAGACAAAAATAATGGAGAGACCTGCCAAAAAATATCAATTAACCTTCATAGGACTCCAAATTGTACTGGCTTGAGAGGCCAAAGAATGACTTTTCTGTAGTTGTTACCACAATACCATCAACTCCATCATCATGACTTCTCTGTAAGGCTAGCAAAGGCTAGCACCGTAACCTGTGCAAATCAACTCAGTTTCCTACAAAAGAAGTGAGAAAAGAGATGATTAGCTGATAAGCAGAGCACCAGTTTGGCACTAAAGAGGAAAAGCTTTCCCCTTTGGTGATACTATTTGCCTGGTGACTGTTGATGAAGGGAAAAGGATCCATGGGACTCTGCCAAAGCGGTTCTACAGCTGCTGACCCACAATGTCACATCAACGTCCTGCTTGGACTCCTTTGCATGTCAAGACATCCCACTCGTAATCTCACCAGCCACATATGGCTAGCAGAATCATATAAATCCACCTCCTCCTCCAGCAGAGAGTTGATATTAAAAACATGATCAAGGAGAAACAATTACATGATTAGTTTTTATATCTCAAATAAATGGTAAAAGACATAAATCCTTTCCATTGATTGTGCATCCTATCACTTTCCAGAATGCGCAGACATCTGGATTTGGAACAGCATGAAGTATCTTGGCTATGAGATATCTGGATACAGAGTTATGAGCCAGCTACAAAACCTCTGCTGTAAGTGAGCTTTGGCACTTACTCAGCAGCTTTTCTGTAGTTTAAACTACAGAGATCCTGACTCCATCAAGATTTCACCAGCAGTGCTGTGGATTCTTGACAGCTCTCACAAACACAATTCTCTTTTCTGACAGTGAGGGAACTTGAGTCTCTTGAAAATTCAGACCTATTTAGCTAGCAAGTTTTTTCCCCAGTTTTGGCTTATTTTCCTCAATCCCAGGATAAGGTGGGCTAAGGTGGAATGAAGACACTGCTGGCTGGCACTTGGGGATAAAAGGTGGCATGACACAGCTGCAGAATCCATGGATCTTACCTCTGCTCTGAGCCTGCTGGCCAGGGGTCTAAAGGCAGCATGCTCAAAGAAGAAAGCCAGCTGGCAGCCACCATGGCAAAGTGTGAAGAACAATTCACTGTCAATAAATCTGTGCTGGTTGTTCCCAACCACCTTTATCAACCTCAGGTACTTGTAAGCCTTTCGTGCTTGATGAATATGGTGGCCCTC
>NW_010249223.1:0-6126 GCF_000690775.1 Eurypyga helias | reverse complement strand
CCAACCCAAACCCTTCTATGATAATTTCTTTCCTTATCCCCTCCTTCCCATACCCATGTAATTTTCTTGCATGCAAATATTATAAGGGATATCTATAATGTTGAATTAATGCTATTGATAGTTCTTGCAGCAGTCACACGCAGATATTCTCTGCACAGCAGAACACAGATCACCATTCTCACTTCATTTTACATGCCAGAAAAGAATATATCAGCTGAAGGCAAATATATTGTCATGTGGGAGATTTATATTTAAAGCTCTGTTTTCATCTGTGCTATCATATAAATGTTGGCTTGATTTTTTTCAGCCCTATATTAAATATCAAGAAAGAAACTTGAACACCCGGGTTCCACTCCAGACCTTTCTGTCCACCCAATTCTCCACATCTGAAACAGGAGAATGAAAGAAAGTCAAGGCACTCGCTACTGTTAACATCAGCTAGAGAAACTTAGAAAAGAGAAAGGAATGAAATGGTTGTCTGGGATAAACAGACAAACCATCAGTCTTATCCTTGAACCTGCAGGACAAAATGTGTTGGAATTCAGATAATCCAAGCACAAGGTCTGCTAGAAAACAGATCATCCTGTATATAAACAAGAACAATCTGAAGGTTCTCTACAAACATAAACACTAATCTGATTCTTCAATATCCGGAATTACTTGTGGTATTCAAGTGAGGAATGTTCCAACCACTAACCAACTATGAGAAGTCCCCAGTGCAAGCAGGGATCAAGTCACTTACACTGAAATCTCGCTTGCTCTACGTGAAATGGTAACTGTCTGGAATTGAGATTATGTGCTCCAGTTACTTTACTATGCATTTCTCACTTCTTTGTCTTCACAGCACAGGCGTATGTTTATACTGTTCTGCACTTGGAGAATGACAGAATGGGATGCAGCCATTCATGAAAATCAGGCTAAGAAAAGCCGTTTAATCCACCAGGACAAAGAAAAGAAATGTGCGAGTCATTTAAACCATTTTTAAGTCTTATCTTCTAGGTATCAGTGATACAGTTAGCATATGAAACTCCTCCACAGTTCTCTGAATCTCCAAAGCACTGTACAAAAGTGACTTCTTTTTTCCATTTAAATTAATAATTTAAGCAAGGATCTTGTGAATTCAATAAAATCCCTACAAAGTTAAATATAGACTAAATACATTTCTCATGGAAAGTCTGCGCGCATTTTTAAACAGTAAGAGAGAAAAGCTAAAATACTGCATTAAGGAATTATTAAGAGATGCCGTGTAAGGTTGGAAAGTCTTTTCAGCCAAAGGAGCTACATGAAGTTGCTGCGATCACACTGCTGGCAGCTTGCACCCACACCCTCACCGCCATTTTTAAATTGTCAACTAAGTAAAGCTTGACAAACACAAGCTTAATTTCACTTTGGTGTATAGATGCATGACAGCAAACACGAGGTCAAAAAACTCAAGAAAATGTCTCTCTCCACATCTAAAGAATGCGTCTCCCTCGGGATATGTTCTTAAAGACTCAAGAATCTACATTTCCTGTATAGATTTCCCAAATATAACATTCAGTGCAAGTGATCACTGGCAATACCATTTGCTTCTTTCCCTTTGTAGTATATTGTGCTTAAGAACTATGCTGCTCCAGTATTTGCTTTTCAGGAGTTAGGAAGTAAGTGAACATGCAGCATCGTGTTTCAGGAAATACCACTGTTTACCATAATACCAGTTAAGGAAGCACGAAACTTGGTGTTTGTAGGTGAATCATTTTTCATCGCAGATGATGAAAAATACTGTCAGAGATTTTTCAAGTTTATCTCTTTCCTTATATTTTTACTTGCTACTGGTGCAATAATAATAAAAAAAATTAATTTTTTTTCACAAATTCCATATTCTGGAGCCTATATGTCTTAGCTCAACTAGAGCTGGCTCCAAACAGATTAGGAATTCTCTGAATTTTGGTTTTCATAAATAGATGAAACCTTTGTGCCTGTGACACAAAAATCTTACAGTTATCTTAAAGAGAGTCAAGGTTTGGAAAATATGCTTTTTGCAAAACATATGGAATGATCAAATTCTGACACACAGCCTGCATCTGTCTAAACAAAAAGGTTTGTTAGCCTGCTAGGCCTGTGCCTTAGCAAGTCATGTACCTATTAAGTAAATTATTTAGTTAATAAAAGGATTCTGAGATAGTAGAGGAGGTACTAGAAAAAAATTACTAACCTAGTAGGCTGTGCACCTGCCAGCATCTAAGGACACTACCGCAAAGTTATAATTTTCTTTAGGTAAATGTTTATTAAAATTGTTTCTCTCAAAATCTTAAAATTCCATTGTGCTTTTACCTGCACCCCCCTGGCCCAAACGCCACTACAGCATTCTAGTACTGCAAACCATTCCCGGTTTTGCAATCAATGCCTTCTTTCTGAACAACATTCAGGAGGTACGCCTGTACAGCTACTGGGAGTGCTCACACTTTCCAGCTAGCTGGTTCCAAAACCAGTAACACTGACCAACCTGAAAACCTGGAACGGATCAAAACACAGCGTTTAGAGAAGGCAGAGGGAACAGCTAAGCAAGGCTCCTGTACAGTGCAGATGCTTGATAAAAACAACCAGTGGGAGAGCACATAAACATATAAAGCAGGAAATCCCACAAGCTTGAAGGGGAAGGAGCCACCCTGTTTAAATACAAAGAGAAGTTTACATCATAACATCACCATCACTCTTTTTCCAACAGATGCTTTGGTGGTTTTTTTTTTGATCACTGCTGTTTATTTTTCCTCTGGGCAGGCTATATTCCTGTAGACAGTGACTACGGAGCAGAACAGGGTAGGAAGATTCTGTGTTACACATTTTTGGGATTAGTTTCTGTATGTCAGCATATTGCACTGTGCCTCAAACCTCCGTAACAAATTACTATTGAACATTTAAATACTATCATGTTTTGAGAACCTACTGAGTAAACGGGTTCCTTATGAAAAGGATATTACATAGCCCGTGTCGTGCTATAAAAAAGGGAAAGTACAATTCCACCCAGTCTGCAGACGTTACACAACTAACTTACACATAACTTACCTAGTGGGTGAGGACAGCCAAATCTGCCGGTTTGGTGTTTGCTTATTGATTACATATGTTCCCATGTCTCCACCTAATTTAACTGTTAGAACTCCACTCTTAAAAGACAAAGAAAATAAGTGAGAAATTAAAAAACTGCAATCTGTTACTTGAAAACAATGACATCTTCTGCAGTAAACAGAAACTTACATATCTGTATCACATTCCCAAGTATTTCCCAAACAGTAATAGCTTGGAAGAATGATCATTAGGTAGCAAAAACTTGTGCTAATATCTAGGACAACCTGCATATCTTCAAGTCTGATTTAGACTTTAAACCTTCTGGTACGAGTTTAGTTTATTGTTTGCACTATGCACAATGGCACCACCTAAATAATACTCTTGAGCTTTGACCTGTCATCTTGAAAGGACTGCTAGTTCATTTTGCAACAATTAAAGGATCATCCAGTGACACCTTCTCTTCTGCAGACTGGTGTGGTTGAAAGCCAAGAAGCTTTATGTGTCATTGCTAGCTTCCTGAGCCATGCAGTTTTACCTAACTTTTCTTACGTAACTGTAACAATTTCCCAGTGAATAAACACAATTCTTTCCCCAGTAATTCTGATGAGGTGCCTAGATCCTGAATCATTACTCAAAAATGTTCCACTTCTAAACTCCGTGTGGTCTGGTTTGTTTTAGTTATGCCAGCTTTAGACCATTATCCTAGTGAATTTCCTCCTTCTTACTGACAACATGATTCACATTTCTCTGACGTTCTCACAAGTGCATTTGAAAAGCATACGTAGCTCCGACAAAAATATTTCTGCCCTAACTTTAAATGAACAACCCTACTTGGAGTAGAGTTAACCTACAGATGATGTGATTCATGTTAATTGAAAAGGGTTATCCCTACAGAACACAGTCTGTTGATCCAGGTAATACGTTAGTCATATTTAATCTACAGTCTCTCAAATACTTCATGCCCTATGGCACGATAAAGCTTCTTTAAGGGAATCATACTTTTCAGGCTTTAGTCAGAAGACACTTCTAGACCTACTGCTGGGGCTACTGGCTATGTGTAAACACTTAGTGTGGGGAAAACCACTTTCACTTATGAGTACCTACTGCCTGCAAACTTAAATCTGTAGCATGGGCAGCAGCTCAGAGCTTCCGTCCCCTAACAAAGTAACTCAGCGTTACTGGTTTCTGACATATCTCAAGGATCATCAGCCATGAGATAATACTCTCAAAATCTAATATTTTTACCTTAGTTCCCATGCTGTTTCTGCGCTTGATAAGGAATTTATATCTGTGATCAATAAAGTAAAACTAAAAGGCTCCCCTGGTTAATCCTACCATCGGGTTGTCCTGCCAGTTACACCAACTAGGTATCAGTTCAGTACAAAGAAGGACAAGAACAAGCTACTTTTCTTGTTGTCAGAATTCAAATCCTCCTATATCTCAGCAGCTGTAGTTCTGCAGAGATACAGCAGAATCAGAACAAGCAGGGGGGTTAGGCCTGAACAGCCATATACAGGCTTCACTATCCTTCCACGTGCTCTTCAGTGCTGTATTAAGTATTCGGCGTGATGAAACTATTGAACACCAGAAGTAAGTATGTTTCCCCAAAAAATTAACATAAAATTTGTACTGTTGCTTACATTGCTTGTAAGCAGCTGGAGAGTGTTGTTGCTCTGTCATTGCAAATTACAGGTTAACTTCTAATGTTGTATTTAAAACATTTTTCCATACACTTTGCAATACTTCTAAAATACTAGAAAATGCAACTTGAGTTTTTAAGAAGTTAAACTCCAAGATATTTTCACCATAATTTAAGGAACACTACTGTACGTGTTTTGTACTATTGGGTGAATGTTTGTTAGCGCCGGGTAACAAGAATATTCGTCGAAAGAGATTTTTTTTCCCTAGACAAGAAGATACAAACGGCATGAAGAAATCAAGTTTGTAACACTTCACAGACATCACAGACCTTTGTCGCGCTTGCCCTCTTGTGGCTTGCTATAGCACTAGTCTCCTTTCTTTGGCATTAACTTCGGTAAACTTGGGACTACTTAACCTTCCGCTCTTAAACGAAATGACAACATATTACTATGGCATCATATTATGTCATCTATGCAACAAAGAAGTACTGGTGAACATTAATATGGATGTGAAATCAATTCCTTCTGAGGCTCACAGTGGGTCAATGCCAAAACACAATCCTTCCTACAGTGGCTGGAGAGAGAATTCTGACATGCCTCATCACGCTCACGTCATGAAGTGTCTAAGAATATTAGAGAGGTAAATTATAATCTTTTTGCTAATTTGTGTTCTTTAAATCAGGCTAATAGGCACTGAAATGCTAAAACATACTGAATAGTAATGGTTAAACAGGTCTTTGCTTTTTACCAGAGAAGTAGTTAGCTAGAACATTAACTACATAATTAATTAAAGCAGCAGAGTATTTGCTAAGGGTAATAACAGAATCCTACTAACACATTATTTTCTATCCTAGTTATAAGAAATAAAGAATGAATATTACAATGACAGATTTACACAGAAGCAACTCTGAAAACTACAGGATTTGGGGGTCTTGGCTTTTTTTTTACACAGTACAACCCAAACCACCTGCTTCAAGGTCCCTGAGAACAAAACCTTAACTCACAGGGCTAGTAGAATTCTAGCAACCTCCTTGTGGTAAGAGATGAAGAGGGAGCAGAATTTTTTGCGATCTCAAAAAAGGCCATAGTGACAGGCCTGTGTTGCAGACGGCAGTGTAGGGACAAAGGGTACTCTCCTCCAGGTCAGGCAGAGCACTGTAATGTACAAACCCCTGCAGGAGCTGCATATAAAACTAATACACTCCCTACACAAACAGAATGGGCATTTTTAATCTGAGTCTGCATGTGGGGTTCGTGTGGTGGGGTTGTGGTAGCAGGGAGGAGGGCAGAGGGTTGGCTCCTGTGAGGAGCTGCTGGAAGCTTCCCTGGCTCCAAGTTGGACCCACCTCTGGCCACGCTTGAGCCAGTCAGTGCCTTGGTTATTGACAGATTTAAGATGGGGGGAAAAAACCCTCTTGGGGAACCAGCAGCTGAGAGAGGG
>NW_010249222.1:0-34426 GCF_000690775.1 Eurypyga helias | reverse complement strand
GCGCCAGCCACCGAGAGAAACTTTGTGGTGTGTGCCCTGCCCCCCCCAATAAATGCAACGCCCCTGCTTCGCGTTCCCCAGCCCGCCACAGTGCTCGTCGTGCTCCTGCCCGGGCTGGTCCCGTGCGCGTGTTCATGCTTCGTGTGTCTGGTGTCCGTGGGAGCGCTAGCTGCTCGCATAATCGGCGTTTGAGAACGGAATACAAGGGGGGGCGTCAAACACCCTTTGTCGTGTTGGAGTGTGTTTCTCTCTCGTTAGAGTTCACGTGAGCGTACGGCCTTGGGAGTGACACATCCCACGCCAACACCGAGCGCGTTGTTACGCCTCTAAACAAGCCAGCTCCTTTTCCCTCTGCGCGACAGCAGCAGCGCTTCCCAAGGTGTTGACCTAACTTCTCCCTGCTTTGCAGCACACCTGCACAAAGTGACCTGGATGCGCTGCTGCTTTAACGCAGCCTCTTTCAGCGAGTGTCAGTGTAAGAAAAATCTGGGCAACGTCTCAAACTTGGATTTAAGGCCAAAAGAATCTACTGGGTGTTATTTTCAGTTCATTGTAGGTACTAAAAAGTACAAAATAAACAGTTGAGTAAGTTGAACACATGAATGTGTTAATTTGGAAGGCTCAAGGCGGTGGGATGTTCATGCCTCTAATCCGCTCACCGTCAAAGCAGATTGCAAATGATGGGCATATTATAGGTTTGGTTGCAGTAATGATTGTTGGTGGTGAGGCAGACATGTTTTCTCCCTGTAGAAATTCCTTTTTAATGAGTTGAAGCAAATTGTCGGTCCTGTTAGAAGTCTGATGTATGTGTGTGCATAGGACGTTGTCCCCAGAAGTGAAGAGCTGAGCTTTGGGCGTATTTATTTGGAGGAGATGAGGTCTGTGGGCACAAGTTTACTTTTTAACTGGCGGAAGTTACGTGAAGCATCACCACCATCCTTATCTACTTTCCTACAGCTGTACCTTCATGTCACAACTGAATCTTTCGAAGGAAGGTCCTTGCTCCATTGGCGTTCGGATCACCAGTGTTCAAAGGGATGGTATAGAACTCGTTCTGAGGAGACACTTGAAAGTGAAGACGAGGTGGGAGGATTTTGAAGTAGAGTGGTCCACAGGAAGGGGAGACAGGTCCTCTTTGAGGGCGGGGAAGAGGTAACTTTCGCCTCGCTGGAATAAAGAGGTTTCTGCGTGGGGTTACGTAGGGTGTATTTCTGTGCTTCCAGACGCCCACAGCCCGTTAGTTGAGGAGAGGGGAGGCACTTCGCCGGTGCCAGGTAGGCTCACGCTAGGCGAGAGCCTGGCGCAGGCCTCTGGCTGCCTCCGCCTTGTCCGTGCGGAGACCCCCGCTTCCTGCCCCGCTTGCCCCTCCGCCTGCGGGCTGGGAAGCAGCGGGCGAAGGAAGGTATGTTGCCGTGTCAGCCCGAAGGCGGAGGGGCTGGCAGCAAGCCCGGAGTTGCTCCATACAAGGAGATGGGCTAGCAGCATGAGGTCATCACTTCGCAGGGAGGAGTTTTTTTTTTTGCAGTGTGTGGGAAGTGGGTCTAGGGAAAGGAAAAGGGGGATCTTGTGCGGGGGGAGGAGAAGGCAGCAAGAGAAGAAAGCCTAAGTTCATGCCACCAGGAAGTAAACTGTGTGTGTGCTCGTATCTTAAGATGAAACTGGCCACTTAGTACTGTCTTAATTACAGTGTTGGTGTATTGCCTTATCAAAGTGGATTTTGAAAACTTTGTAGAGATGTTTATTGTATAGTAGAGATCGTCTTGGAATTGTTGAGTATTCGCCCTTCTATTAGGGAGTTAAATGTTTTAAAATACTGTGCATGTTAATACCCAGCAAGTTTCTGGTGTGTTACATGTGCGTTAGGTAACGCTAGCATTTCTCTGGAAAGATTATTTTGGAAACTTTTTTTAGCAGTGAATCAGTGGAATTCTTAGCTTTGTTTCTGGGGTTTGAGAGAAGACTGAACTTTCTTTTAAAGAGAGATGTGTGTGGTCGTGTACGATGCATAGGAAGTTTTGGAAATGGTTCTTAAAAAGAAGCAAGTCTGCACCTAAAATAGCCTTTTTTTTCCTTAGGGCAACTTTATGGGATGGAGGATTTTGATTCCTGTCATCCCGTAGCATGAAATCGTATTTGAGAGCATGGCTGTAATCTTTCTAATTCCTCCTGCAAATTTGAATGCAGAGTTCAGGTTGGTTTTGAGTGTAATGAGTCTGAAGAAATAGGGATTTTTTTCAGTCGTGTGTATTTCCCTGATGATGATAAAAATAAATTCCCAATAAATTAAGACTTAATGCTGTTACTAAGTGAGTGTATTTTACTTCGTAACATCATTCTGATTTGGACCTCAGGTTACCATTTGCTCTACATCCACCAGCTTCCTTTTCTTACTGCCTTTCTATACTAGAGGGAAAATGCCAAATGGTTTAACCACGTACAATTTCAAGCTTCCTTTCCCACATCTGAGCTTGTTACTAACCAGCTCATGGCAAGTAGATGAAGGTCGCGTCAGTGTGCAGAGACAGCTCTCCATATTCATAACTGTACTGTGGTTCAGTGACTGTTTTCTGGCCAGTTGTACAGGTTTGTCAGAATTCCTGATCTTTGAAATTTATTAGTCGGCTTGTTAGAACATCTGTCTGGCTGCTTAATCTGGTCTGTGTTGTAAACTTGCACCTTGAGCAGCGAGGGTATTTCATTAGGCCTTTGGGTATGGTTCCTCTTATTTTCTGCTCTTATTTTCCAGGGGAGTTACTCCCTGGGCCAAATCTTGCCCTTATTGTTGTTGTCAGGGTGAATGTGGTGTAACAGCAGTAGTTGTGTACTGTGAGACATTTCTGTGATGTAGCTTACTATTGAGATGACCACATGAAACTTAGGGCTCTTAAGGAGTAGATAAAAACATTGCAAGTGTACCTTTAATCTGTCCTTTAGGTATGTTTTACAGTATTATTTGCACAGTACTGTAGTCCGTTGGAACCTTGTCTTACTAAGTGCTAGTAATGAAGATACTTAATGAACAACCACTTAATATTTTATCATGTATTAGGCATTTTTCTGTATGGTATTCAAATCTTGGTCTGAAGACAGTCCTTTCAAAAGCTGTCTTTTTCATCATTTGATATTAGTCTCACAACCTTTTTTTCATACATGGTTTTGGAAGCAATTTATTTTAACATGAGGAGCTGAGACATTAAGAAATTAAGTGTAAGCATCAAAATAAATTACCATAATTAAGACCTAATGAAAAATCAATTACCTTTCAAGTAGGGGCAACCTGTGAAAAGTTTGTGGATTGTTGTGTGTAATGTAAGCACTCTTTGCCAGAAGCAGAAGTAGAATCCAGAACAGTGTTAAAGTGCATTAATCACCAGCCCTCTGTTCCCTGAAATTGCCTGTTTAGAAACTGGGAGACATACAGTTACAGCAATGAACCTGATAGAGTTGTGAAGATGAGCCCCTCTGACAGAATGCTGAATCATCCCCAGAGCACTCCATCCCCTCTATTAAATGAGTCAGGCATTTATGCAGAAAAGCACTGTGGAAGTAATTACATGATCACATAATGCATATTCCAAAGAGGGTGGCATTTAGGTTTTCATCCTTGGTTTGTGAATCTTTTAATTTCAGTGCTTGATTTGTCAGCTTTACTGCTTTTCTCCAGCTCTGTTTATGCCTAACTTTTTGCTTTAGAAAAATTGGAAAATCATATTCCATACATTGGCAGCGTAATGTAACTTACATGATTCGTCATCACATTTATAATGTTTCCTGTTTGAACTGAGAATGGGAGTAATAAGTTGTTTTTCCCAGTACAAAACAGACTGCAGTAGGAGAGGGCATAGATGTCGTGGTTATTTAATAAAGCAGGAATAATTTATTGATATTTGGTGCTGTAATCTTCAGACAAATAACATGTTAATAATGACTCATCTGGAGGATGGTTGTTAGCTGCTGGGCTAGTAAATCACAAAATTCACCCTCAGTGAGCCTGTGAACAAATACAAGTAGGGTTCTAGGAAAAAACCTGTGAATATATAAAGCTTGGCCTATCTGCTGTTAAACTGTGTGTTTGTTAAAATCTGTTTAGTGTAGTGTACTGCCACCATGCCAGTTAAAATACAGATTTTGTGAATTATACAAAAGCTTTCATTAATGTTTTGGGGTTCTGTCAGATGGTATCTGACTTTGCAGTTTTGGCTTCTCCTTTGAAGTGTTCATGTATGTTAAAATAGTACCCCACAGTATTTGTATCCCAGGTAAGTTTCAGGAATTACAGATAAGAGGTGCAGTCAAGTGAAGTGGCCAAGTTTTAAAAATGTGACAGCTTAAACTGTCTGAATAGTGGTATTTTTGAACAATTGTGCTTCAGCAAAATGTTGTGAGAATTGCTTTTGTAGACAATTTTAAGGAAAATCGTGGAACCTTGGAGCACCTTTTTACTGATTAAAAGATGGAATCAGAAATACACACACTTGTTTATTGTTGATTTATATGTTGTATGTTGATGCTGTGAATGGTGTGTTTTTTCCCAAGGGGAGTATCTTTTCTGTAATTTCTGTAATACGGTTGTTGACCATATGTGATATGTGATAACTGAAGTTCACCAGATGAAAAGAAGTGCCTGGTTTGCCAAATACAGAAAAACGTTAGCAGTTGAAGTGCACAGCCCAGTAAGCAAAGAATTGTAAACAGTTAAAGGTCTGTAAAGCTAGAGAATGGGGGCTTTGTACAAGGGCCTGTAGTGACAGGACAAGGGGTAACGGGTTTAAATTGAAAGTGGGGAGATTTAGATTAGGTATCAGGAAAAAATTCTTCCCGGAGAGGGTGATGTGGCACTGGAACAGGTTGCCCAGAGAAGCTGTGGATGCCCCATCCCTGGAAGTGTTCAAGGCCAGGCTGGATGAGGCTTTGAGCAACCTCGTCTAGAGGAAGGTGTCCCTGACCATAGCAGGGGGGTTGGAGCTGATGATCTTTAAGGTATCTTCCAACCTAAACCATTCTGTGATTCTATGAAGGCCTTTTAATACCTACTTCTGCCTTTTGGAATAGGTGAATGCTGAAATTGGGGTGGTAAATCTGTCATCAGTGAATGTGTTAACTAAATCTGAAACTACTATTTTGACAAATCTAATTGGCATCCTAGATCATTTAATTTATCTAAATGATTCTTTTTTATATGAGGAGGTAATTAAACATGTCCTTGTTGAGATCAAAATCTCAGTTTGATTCTATCCTTGTCTTCCTCCACAGCCTCTTAGTTTTCCATGCTGTGTGCCTTCTAAAACTGCTTTCCTGGAGCCAGCTGGTACCTTCCGGAAGGAAACCTGTCCACAGCTGACAGGATTGTTTTCTCCAGCCTCTGCTTCAGCCACAATATGGATGCACACTGCAGCGGATTGGTTTCCTATGCAGAACAGATTTCTGGAGTTATCCTATTCCTGTGTGTCTGCACCCTCAAGTCTAAGGCTTCCTGTTTCTGCAAATCATGCAGTGCACACGCTGCATGCTAGGGCATCATCCTGACAGGCTGTGACATGGTGAACTCTTGTGCTGTGGAGTTTCGCCACCCAGGTCGTCCAGCCATGCTTGGGGAGGCTGGTGGAGGTGTAGAGTTTGAAGTGTGGATGTGGTTAGTCTGCTTCTGGCAGCTGGGAGCTGCCATTCCCAAAGCAGTGATCAAACAGATGGTTGTTAACATTTGACTGTTAAAATAGGATGTCTTGTGTCCCTCTACAGAAATTTTATCTGATTAACTTGGGATTTCACATGTAAAGATGCAGTCAGTCAAATTCCCTTCAGCTGTCTCAGAGCACACTAAGACAAGAATTCTGAGAGACCCAAATAACCCTTGGCTCCAGTACAAACATTCTTATCATCCCTGTTTTTATTGGTTTTTAATACCATGAATGGTGTTATATCCTGAATAACACTGGCCTCGTAAATGAAAAGTTAGCTGCTTGTTATAGTTTCTCAGAAGAATAGTTTTGATATGCAGAGTGATGAATTGGGGATAAAAAAAACCCCAAACAACCTGCTGCAATAAAGTTCAGTTAGGCTGAATTATATGTATGCAAATAAATTTCCATGTGAGGAGTCCAAGCATATGTTCTTTTTCTCATTTGTACTTCCGTAGCATTTTTCCAGAGACTTGTGAGGTTAAACATCTGCAACTTTTAACTGTTTGCTATAACATCCACTAATTAAAGCTTGATCCATTTATGCATTTTCAAATGAGAATAATACCCTTCAGAAGGAGTGTTCTTTATAACTGGGAAGGATACCCCGAATTAGCCGTGGTATATATTTGTAAAATGTATGTATTAAAATCTGTTATGCACTTCAGGTGTTTGGGAAGGTGCAAATGCTGACTCTGCTTTTGTGGTGAGAGTAACTGTATCCCATTTGACAGTGCTATCACAGTGAGCATCTCCTAGGATTCGGAGCGTGCGAAGCAGAAGTGAGCTGGGGAACAGGAAACAAAGACTGGTGGCAACGCCTTTCACTGGGCCATGTGATGTATTTCCTGCGGTGTAACCGTCTGGAATATCAGCTGTTGGGAAGTGACAGGACTCTCTTCCTCAATATAATGGGTTTATGGGGCAGGGTTTTGTTAACAGGGGAGGCTACAGGGGTGGCTTCTGCGAGAAGCTGTTAGAAGCTTCCCTTATGTAATCCCTTCCTATAGAGCCAGTGTGAGCCAGCTCTGTGATGGACCTGCTGCTGGCCAAGGCTGAGCCTGTCAGCAGTGGTGGAAGCGCCTCTGGGATAGTGTGTTTAAGAAGTGGGAAAAGTTACTGCACAACTGCAGCTGGAGAGATGAGGGAGTATGTGAGAGAAACAGCGCTGCAGGCACCAAGGTCAGTAGAGAAGGAGGGAAGGAGGTGCTCTGGGCGCTGGAGCAGAGATTCCCCATCAGCCCGTGGTGCAGCGCACGGTGAGGCCGGCTGTGCCTGGCAGCCATGGAGGGTCCTGGGGAGCGGAGACCCACCTGCAGCCCGGGGAGGCCGGGTGATGTCCGAAGAGCCCGTGACTCCATGGGAAGCCCATGCTGGCACAGGCTTTCTGGCAGGACTTGTGACCCTGTGGGGGACACACGCTGAAGCAGTTAACGAAGAACTGCAGCCTGTGGGAAGGGCTCCCTGCGGAGAAGGTAGTGGAGGACTGTCCTGCGGGAGGGATCCCCCGCTGGAGCAGGGGCAGAGGGTGAGGAGGCCTCCCCTATGAGGAAGAAGGAGCAGCAGAGGCAGTGTCCATGATGTGACCACAACCTGTGTGCTGCTGGGGGGGAGGAGGTGGAGAAATGGGAGTAAAGCTGAGCCTGAGAACAATGGAGTGGTGGGGGGGAAGGGCCTTCTAACATTTGGTCTTATTTCTTATTCCCCTACTCTGATTTAATTGGTAACAAATTAAAGTAATTTTCCCCAAGACCAGTCTGTTTTGCCTGTGACGATATCTGGTCAGTGATCTCTCCCAGTCCTTATCTCCGCCCACCAGCTTTTTGTTACGGCCTGTCTGCCCTGCCCAGCTGAGGAAGGCGGTGACAGAGCAGTTTTGGTGGGCGCTTGGTCTCCAGCCAGGGTCAGCCTACCACACTCAGGGATCTGTGTTCCCTGTGGGATAGTTTTCTGTACAAAATGCTGTATAAGCGCACCACATTAAATGTGATATCGTGGTGCCAAGGAGATTAAGTGACCTCAAGAAGACTGAATGAACAGTGAGTTAACTAAGTAGAGGGTTTAATGAACCAGGAGGATGTAATTTGTTTAATGAAGGAGGAAAGAAGAAGCAGCACCCCAATTGCTCTTTGAATTTTTTTTCAAAGAGCAGTAAATACTTGGAACTAGATTATGTTTCTCCTGAGACCAGAATTGCCATATATTAATGACAGATTTTTAATCTAATTGTTTTGGCTGTAGCAAGAAATTCTGGCTGGTGTTGGGCCACAGGAATAAATCTAACTGCCTCTAGACTTTAAGAAGTATTTCACATCCTGTGGACTTCTGGTTTTCTGTGGCTGTCCTTAAATCTGAAGAGATGATACAGTGTTTCTGGAAGAAGCTCCTAGCATTAGTCTGAATTTCTAAGTTGAAATGTGCAATGGCAGGAGCTAGAAGAGTTTTGAGACCTGAAATTTTTCCAAGGAGGAGTCTTATGTGGTGTTACATGATGATGAGAGAACCTCAGTACTGTGTCGGTGTTCTTCCCTCCTCTGTCTTCCTTGAGGAGACACTTCTGTAGGTGGCCTTAGGGCTGAGGGTTTGTGATGGGATATTTTCTGTGTGTGCTTGCTTTTGTTCATTGTGACTTGCTATGTATTTATCTCAAGGCGGATGTATATTAATATGTGAAATGATAGCTTCAGAGGTTTTGGGTTTTTTTCAAATAAGGAAGATTCTTTCTTACCTTCAAACTGGAGAAGTCGTCATGTAGTTGAATGAAAAGAAATCAGCAAAGAAATAAGTTAACAGTGCATACACTAACTCACTAGTCAACAAGGTTACTACAGCTGCTTAATTTCAGTGTTGACTCTTGCTGCCACTTTCTAGCAGTTGTTTCCATCTTCACTATTCACCTATCTCTTGAAAATGCAATACCGTAGTTGTCTTTTCTTGCTCGTGCGTGTTCAGAAGTTTCTTTAATACACTATATAGTATATACTTTAAAAAGAGCCTGAGTCACTGATAGGTGTGTTTTGATTTTTTTTTTAATTTGTGGGCAAGTTTAAGTTATTTTAGCATTTTATGTTTCTTTCTTTCTAGAACAGTCCTGTCCTTCAGCGGGTAGAACATGTAAGAGGGTTGGGCATACCACAGCGCAGTGCGTTCCACGAGAGTAATTTTTATGAGCTTCATCCTCCTGAATCCATTTTTCTGTTAAGATCTAGCGTGGAGATATATGTTGCAACACTACAGAATCGAGAGTTCAGTGAAAATTCATTGTTCAGGTACTTTCTATTGAGGGCGTGCTTTTCTTTGGCTTTCCTTGCATCCTGGAACTTAATTTAAGGAAAGTTTAATATCTGGAAAAATACAGGAAGGAAAGCTTTTCTTACTTGTAAGCATGTGGAAGATAACAAGAAACCAGGTGCATTTATTCTTTGAAAGCAAGAGGGGTGCGTGTGTCTGTTGTTTTGTATGCTGCACTGCCTTTTTCGGAGTTAACTGCACCGAGTCCTGAGACACGGTGGCAGAGTCTGACCTGTGGCAGCCAGCCTAACTCTGCTTTTACTAACCCGTAGCTTCCTTCACCACTTTATATTCCTCTGCAAAAGGATGGAAGCAAAGCGGAACTGGGAACAACTGCAGGTGTGTTGGAGAGTGAGATTTCTATTTAGAATGGTCTTGGCAAATGGGAGACATCATCTGGAATGGAGCAGGGTGTCAGTGAGTGCAAAAGCAACGTGCTGCCTTTAGCCTGGACGGCACGGGTATGTGATCGGGGAAGAAACAGGGTAAGGTGCAGCCCTGTGGAAAAGGACTTAGAATTGTTGGATCGCAAACTAAGAAGGACACAGCATCGTGCTGGTGGAAGAGGTTAAAACACTTAGGTGGGCGAACAGAGGTTATTTGAATTAATATCTCTGCTCTTCTCAGAGTTGGTGGGTCCTACAGTACCTCACTGTTTTAGGTTCTGAACTCTAAATGAGATGGGGACCATTTGGAGGGTGTTCAGGGACAGCAGTGGTCTAGAAATGATTTAAAGTGGATGACTGAAAGAATTGTTTAGTCAAAATAGGATATTCTGGTTGTAAAGAAGTGGCTAGTCTCTTTTCTCTGTTCCTCAGTCATGGAGTGGGGAAGGTGAGATTGGTCATTGAGAAACCTTTTCCTCATGCTAAGGGCACGAGAATACTACAGCCTAAGAAGACCGAGTCTTGACAGAAGTCTTTCTGCCATAGGTAGGTGTATGTGGTTTGCGTTGGAAGGGGAAAGACTTTGATGATGTCTTTAGATGATAAACTTTACACCTACGTGGTTGTTGGAGAATTAACTTCCATCATGTCTCTTACTACCATCTGCACATGTGAAAGGAATTCCAACAGGTAAATGAAAACTTTGTATATCCAAAAGAGGAAGTGTGTCTTGTAATTTTAGGCAGAGGTTCCGAGAGTTGTTTTAGCTGGGCTTTTATATGGTTTATTTTTTGTTAGCTCATTCTGTCTATCTGTCTATCTATCTATCTATCTGTCTATTCACTGCTTCTTATTTGCATGTATTTTTGATAATATTCCAGCAAGAGCTGCTAGGGAAAACTGTGATCTTCATACAGCTGCAGGGGCAAGAGAGTGAGAGTGCACTGTGTGAGGATGTGTGTATGCAAGCACGTGAAGACCATCTAGCTCAGTACTTGTGACTCTCAGATCAGAAGGGGCTGTTGGCACAAATATAGAATATTAGTTCCTGTCCTACTTTTGCCCTTTAGAGATATTTTGAGGTGGAAGTTCTGGTGTTCAACAGATCTACTTTCTTTTCATGAATTTTTATAGTAATTCTTGAACCTGTTTGTGTCTTGGTCTCAAAAATATCTTTAGGCATTGAATTCTCTCATTTAATTATTTACTAAGCAAAGGACTACTTAAGAGCAGCTTTTTAAAATATCATTGATGTTCCCAAGTTCTTTTGGGGAAACATTTCAGGCATCTGACATAACATGTCACTTTGTGGTATCATGATTTTTCTTTTTTTGTACTTTGATCTGACACCCTGTCATACTTACGTGTTTTGTGAGCTAAAGAATTCTCTTCACTTTCTTTGTGCAGAAGCTGCTCCACACTCTGATAAATATTACCTATACTTTTTGTTCTTTATGTTGTTCATGAGATAGAGTGATTTGAAGGTATAGAAACACGACGGATGTATTGGCAGTGTACGAATATGTTATGTTCTCTCACTCCTTAATTAAAAAATAAGTCAGATATTCTGGATGGTTCCTAACCTGACCACTTCAAATGTTTTTGAAGATAAATGTTCAGAGACTACCAGACCTTTTTCTGATAGTGGCATTAAATAGCCTAAAGTTCTCTCTCCCAGTGTGTTAACACTGCATTTAATGACATGTGACTTCATCTGCTGGTTTGTATGCTTGTTGCTCAGTATTTTAGGATTATTCTGCAATTTTTTTAATGACATGCCAGTTTTGATTGCTCGTAATAATTTTGGGTCATTTGTAAAGTTAAATACACATGATATATGAAGTGACAGATAACACAGCTGACTCTTCTGAACAGCAGCCCAAGTCCTGGCAGAGAGTCTGTGGCGGTTTCCGACTGTCCTCTGTGAATCTCTGTCTTACCCTGCAAAGTCTTCGTTGCTCCTCTGTGAATCTCTGTCTTACCCTGCAAAGTCTTCATTTCTGTAACGGCTTCCTGCGAGAGGCGTCAGCAGTACCACTTCCAACACCTTTGCCTGAAGGATTCTTGATTCCTTCAAAGAACTCTTCAAGTTCGAAGCACGAATTTCCTCTACAAAAGCAGTGTTGGTTTTTTTCTTCCTATTATTCCAGTCTGCAAATTCCTCTACAGTTTTAGCCATCTTGCCTGGTATGGAAGTCAGACTGGCTTTGTTGTACTTCTGATTGCCTTGTCAAGCTCTGAAAAAATTGGATGTATTTTCCACTCTCCATTCCTCTTTACTTAGATCACCTTAAGCCCAAGTTTTGTCAGAATTACTAGTTTGACAAGTTCATATTTGGTGCTTTAACAACATTGGCTGAATAGTATCTGGTTCTGGTGAATTTTTACTATTAATTTGATATTTTTAAATGCTGTTCTGATGCTTCATTTTGAGAGAATGCCTTGTTTATCCACAGTCTAAAGAGGATCTGGTGTGGGATTGGCTTTGAGTATCTCGGCAGTAATTTCAGAAAACTACATCATCTAGGTTTTCTGCTCTATACATATCTTCTTTTAATTCTTTCTTTTATATCTTCATCATCTTGTGGTTTATTGCATTGAGGTAGCAAGCTGTCTGTAACTATCAGATTCTACTATGTTTGAGCTCTGAAATAGCAACAGAAATTTCATAATGTTTTATTGCTCTCTTGCAGATGGCTGTGTAGTTCACTGGCAAGCTTTTACTATACTTCTGTGTGCTGGCTAGTTGTGACAGAAATGAGCATGCATCCCACTAGTATATGCCTATCAATTAGACCAGTATTTGACTTCTACTACTGGTTTTAAATTCTACTGATGATGTGTATGCAGATGAAAATTTGCATATAGATAAAAAGGCAGTAGTAATTGGAATCCTGAAGAAAAGTTAGGTTTACATTTTATTTTTATATTGAAAAATGAAATTCTTCATTCTAACATATGTGATAGAGTAGTTCTTCCAAGAAAAAAAAAAGTGCTTTTTGTCTGTGTGCAGAGAGCAGAAGATACAGCTTGTCTGTGTTTAAGTGGCTCCAATCTGTTGATTCATTTAATAAATGGAGTTTTCAGAAGGGGTTCATTTTACCACGTGCAATTCTTTAACATCTGCTTGAAGTCTGAATGTGCCCAGGTGCTGGTGGTAGCATGTGTTTTACTTTCACGAGTCCCATTTGAACCAGAAAAGGGTTAAAAAGTAGTGTTCCTATGCAGCGATATTCTGGTGTTTGTGTTTGTGATGGGAGAACTGGGGCCAAATTTACTATATTGTTTTGTTCTTGCTTCTGATTTTTTGTTGGTGAAGACTTTCTTTCGGGCTTTGCAACAAGTTTTTTTGTATCTTATTAAAAATGTGGTGAATTTTGTAATGCTGCATTT
Source organism: Eurypyga helias (assembly GCF_000690775.1). NCBI lineage: Eukaryota > Metazoa > Chordata > Aves > Eurypygiformes > Eurypygidae > Eurypyga > Eurypyga helias. The sequence continues at coordinate 21,678 of NW_010249222.1, read as the reverse complement.
TTTTTTTTTCTCCTTTCATGTCTGCTTGCATAGCTGTTTTTTCTTTGCAGTGACTGAATGTAAGCATGGCTTGCAGACTTTTCTATTTTTGGTCATGGAGAATGGAAGTTTTGTATTTATATTAGGCAGCACTGTTTCTAACACGTCACTAAGTAACCAGAAAGGAATAGTAAATAACGTCTGTTTGAATATGAACTAAAACTATCCCATACTTAGATTTTATAAGTATGTCCATGATTACTGCTTTATGTTAAATAATGCAGATGTGCAGAATAGTTCTCTTTACTGTTACGCACTGTGTCTGTGTTTCAGTTTTGCTTCACGTGCCTTTTCTTAAAAAGGCATTGCTAAACCAATATTGAATGTCTCATCCAAATAGATGAGGCATTCTGGTATGAAATTGTGGCTGAACACTTAACATTGGTCCAAATGTAGCTTATACAGTATACCTTACATTTATAAGCTATATGCAAAGCCTGTTTCTTACTAGTTTTTCTATTTTAAATAAATTTTTCTTAATATAAAACATTTAAGATCCAGCCTTCTGTTGCAGTTTGCTTCACCTAGAGTACAGTCCAGAGTTACAGTTTGAAATTTTAGTGCTACAATCATCTTAAATTTCTGACCTCTTTCTATTCTAGATATTAATTAGAGCTATATACAGGTTTCTTTGTCTCAACTGGTCCCTTTCTCATCTTCCCACTTGTTTTCTTACAGTCAAGTAAAAATACCGCTACTACGTTTGTCTTTCATATAAGGAATTTTGGTCTTCCATGCTTTCATTTTCCTTAGTAATGGGCTTCCTTTTTGTTTTATCAAGGGCAAAGTTCAGAAGTAAATGAAATGATGTAATCTTCCAACAATAATATATAGTGTCATAAGAAATTCCAAAAACTTTAAATAAAAATATCTTCAGTTACATGTGTAGACACAAAATTATTTCTTACCTCAGGAGTCTGTGTATGAAGCGACAGCATACTACTGCTTGCTGTCATTTGAGAAGTTTGTTCTTTTGGTTTTTTTGAACTCTGCCTCTTTAAAAAAAAAAAAAAAAGAATCTCTCTTCTGGTAGTAAACTGAAAATGCAAAGAAACTTAAGTTTAAGGTTTGCAGTGTGTTTTAAATGCTGAAATAATTAAAAAAAGGTGTTTGATCTGTTTTTCTTTCACAGAGTCTCCAGAAAATAAACGTGTATTGCAGAAAGTGGAAATCAGAAGTAGCTACCGCCACAGAAAAGTGTATTAAGGATCTTTTCTTGAGGAAAATTTTTTAAGGTATGTAAGCTGTGTTTTGCAGAAAAGCCTTCCTAAAAATAAGGTCCCTGTTTTGCTATGAGTGGGCTACTATTTCAGACCGGTTTGAAACAATCAGGCTAGCTTTAGATTACCAGTTTGGCTGTAGCTCTGTGGAAGCATTAATTCAGCTAGCTCATGTTGAATACATTTTCATCAAATGCATATATATACATATATATGTATGTATATATATAAATACTGTGAATATGTGGTTAATGTAAACAAGTGGTAGGTAAAATGTGTTCTAAGTCTCATGGTGTTGTACATTCCATGAGTTGATTCTACACTAAGAGAAATATCAGTTGTTTAACAATCTAATTTTGTGGATGGAGGGCTGAGAATGGTTTATATCATTGTTTTAATCGAATATAACTCGTGTAACCCCCACATTCAGAAATTGAGATGGACTACCAAATTGATCACCTGTTATAAAATTGCTTATAAGTCAGTACAGAAGTCTTGAATTTAAGGATTTGCCTCCTGAATCCAAGCTGCCTTCCTTTTCTCATTTTGCATTAGTCTTCATGTTTCTAGAAAGGCCCTGCAAGATATAAGCCGTGCTAAGTGATTTGGAGCCCGTGCTGATTTAGGAGCAAGGGAGTTGACAGCAGACCAGGAGTGAGTGTGTTGCTGTCTGTATCTGCGCCCATTCCATATTCCTCCTTTTGGAGGGGCCAGATGTGTGCTGTGTTTTCCTGTTTTTTCCTGAATGTAACTGGGGGCCAGGCATGCTTCAGGTTTGTGGTTATCGGCTGCGTACCTGGTCTTTGTTATTATGAAGCCACACATTCCAAGTGATGCTTGTGGATCCATCATTATTTTAAGATAAGCATTGACAGTCTTGGTTATATTTCATGGCAATATGTAACAGAAGGCACCAGTTGTTGTAAGGGCATCCTGGGAAAGTATTGCTATGTGTGTGCTCTATTCTTCCTGCTTACTTGATTTTGGTCATTCTCAGACACACACGACCTTTGATCTTTTATGGTATGGCCACACTTCTGTGTCGGGGGCAGATTGCCATCTTTAAATTAAATGTAGAATGGTTGTGAAAACTGCTTTCTTTGGAGTTGTTACTGGAATCCAGGAAGACTACTGATGCTGGAATATTGTCTTTATTTGCTGAGGGGAGTGTTGTAGTATTGAAGGATTGTGTGACTGTTGCTGAAGTTTCTGACTGCCATGCTGATGAAATTTAGCGTTGCTTCATTTGGAACCTGACTGCACTGCTGTGGTGGTGCTTGGGATGTCATAAACAAATTGAGTAACGATGATTGATATTAGAACTGTTCAAGGTCTGGTTGTCCATTCACAGTATATTATTAAATGTACATTGAGTGTTTACTTCCTGTCCGTGATTAGTTTGTTATTTTGCGAGTGACTCTAAAGAAAATAAGTTTTTGGAATTGTCTCAGTGACATATTTTAATTGTTAAAGCGTACCGAATATTGATTCACTAATTTGTATATCCAGTAATTTTTATAGAACATATATATATATATCACATTTCAAAATAAAAAAGTAAACTAGCTGAAATGTGTTTGTCCGGTTTGATGCCAATGGGATTTTATTACTTTTACAAAACATGCTAGAGTTCAGTTTGAGACTTCACTGACATGTCAAATTATGCAAGCATTTTTCAAGTGTCAAAAAAGAAAGAAACCTCATGGGTATCTGCCAGAGGTAGGAAAGATCTCTTCACAGTAAGAGAAAGCAATTCCTGAAAGTTGTTTTCTGTATGAATTTAGCATATAATGTGTTTGTTGTCGTCAGTTCTCCATCCAGCTACTTCAAAATGTGATGCCATCTCTGTTTTTTTCCTTTAAGATAAAATACTCTCCCATGTGATTTGAGAAAGATCTCCCCTCCACTATCTTTCACACTGTATTGTTGTCTTTTCAACATTGGAGGAGAAAGTATGTTTATGTTTCAAACTGCTTTTATCTCCTACTCATTCCACAGTAAACCTTGTCTGGGTTCAGATTTTGTTGCACTACTCAATTTTGCCAGTAGTGTGTGGTTGAAAATCTGGGTGGAAATCAGTCTGTTTTACATGTTCCATGTAAACTTGGTGTATGATAAAGCCAAAAAATGGGACTACTATTACTTCTTCCATAATTAATCCCGTAGCTGTGAACATAGGGAAGCACAAGGAGGATTGTACCACAGGTAGCAGTCCAGCGCCCCAACTTGTTCACTCTCCTTAAATAGCACCTCCTGGTGCCATGGTGGGAGACAGAGTGATGGTGAAAATAGATCACTGTGCCCAGATGGACTCTTTGAACACATCTCTTTAAACGTTGGCCTATTGAAATATGCTTGTCCTTTTTAAGAGTAATTGAAATACGGATTGCAGAGAACACGTCTATTCGTGTGCTTGGTAATTCTTACAGTTTTGACCACAAGTAAGTGACTGTGGTCTGTACTTCTTTCAGTTGTTTAAAAGTGTTAAAGGTGCTAAAAGAATAAAAGTGTTTTTAATTAAAAGTGTTGTTTTTTAGCTTACTAACAATGAAATGGCATAGGTCTTGGGTACTTGTTCACCACTTTTTTGCCTGTGCGGTATCGGAGCATTAGGTGTTTTGCTCAATGTCTTGACTGAAAATTTTCTTAATTTATGAGGAAAGTGTACAGAGGCTGCCCTACCCAGTTGGGAATCACCAGCTCTGAGACTTTATGCTTGTTAGACTTACCGGATCAGAATTTTATCACTTTTGAAAAATAAATTTTTGTTTGCTGCCTGTGTCACGGTGAATGGAAAAATTTACAATTCAGATTGAAGCCCACTGTGCGTACAATTTTGGTGTAGGTACCCAGGCATCCAATAGTGTAATCAGGAAAAACCTAATTAGTACTTTTTGTAGGGAGGCTCAGCAGGCTGGAGCAAGATGTTGTTGGATCTTCTATTGATTCTTAGGGCTGCACAGTGTGTCCTTTGTAGCAGACTGAAATAATCATGTGCTGAGAATACTTCCTGCCTCACGTGCCTTCCTGTCTCTTCAGTAAGAGACAGAGGTTAGAGCGAAAGCAAGCCAGCACTTTACTCCTAGCACACGGCCAGACTTCATCCTGAGATTCAGTTCCCATCTCTTATGAATCTGGAACATAAGAAAATAAAGATACTTTCTTTTCTCATAGCCGATGTGCTAAGAAATTTAGGTAATGTGATAAAATGTGCTAGAAGAAAAATGATCTTGGTCACAAAAGTTGATAGAGGCTGTTGAAAAATCACAAGTGCAGCTCCAGTCATCTTAATAAGTAGGCACTTTAAGATACTTGCTTTGGCTCATTTTACTGAAATATGAGTGGTTTTGCAAGACTGTTCGTAAATTTTAACTGTGAAAATATCATCATTATAACTAATAATGACATAGTCCATCCTTTGTAAATACGGCTAGTGTGAATTAATTACTGTTGCTCTTTCTGACTGAGCTAGCTATCAGCAAGAGTTCTGACTAAAATAAACAGTTTCAAATTAAAGGGCATGTGGAAGCTTGCCATAGATTAAGGATACTCATACAACCTTGACTTGTCTCGGTTGTGTAGACATACAGTAACATGCCACTATTCTGATTTTCTTTATAGGATTTTTGTTTCATTATGTAGCCTGGTTTGTGTTCTGTGAACGTAGTGGATGAGGCTTATTTCCGTAACTTACTGGGAGAGCTGATGGAAGCAGGGAACTGCAGGAAGAGAGGAATGGTCCTGGGAGTCAGGCTACCCTGGAGATTGGTCTAAGTTCTGATTTGCAAAATCTTCTGAAATTTGGTGCAGTAACTGAAGCCAATGACATCTTTTTTTACTCAGGATAGTTATTATGCTAAAAATGCTATGCACTCTGTAAAGTCTGTCTTTAAGTCTTGTGCATACCGGTATTAGCTGGTACAATGTTGACAAGAGTTTGTGGGTCTCTGTTCTCGGTGTAAAAAAAGATTATTAGTCCTGTTTTCGCACCATGGGCTGTTAGGACGATAAATCTGTCAATGTTTGTATAACACTTTGCTAATTCAAGTGGCAATTTAAAGCCTATGTAGAAATGGGTACTTCTGTGTTCAAAAGAGCTAAGGCTTGGCTGGGGTGCAGGGGTTAGTGCATCAGCCGTGTACACAGGCTGTGTCTGCATCGCAGTCCAGAGCTATAATTGCAGCTTATGTGAGTTTATCTTCCCTGGTTTGAAGCTGATTAGTATTGGAAGATGTTTTTGGTGAACAGGACAGAGGGTTCAGTCCGCATTACAAAACCTCTGCAAGTCTGTGGAAACTACTCACGCGTGTGGGTTCAGCTCTTCCGTGACGTGGCTGCATGTTCATCAGCATCAGGTGGAGGTGTGTTAGAGCTTGGTCAGACAGGTGTCGTTGACCTGCTGTTGTGTTGCAGGATTTCATGAGGCAGCATTTCCTACCGGTTTATCGCACCATGTCCATTTGGTGCAGTAAGACTGGACTGCCTTAGGGGAAAATCATGTGAACTTAAGGACTCTGCCCTAATGTGTGTCCCAGGGGAGTAATGGACAGTTGCATGGGGAACCTGGTTTGGGATGTTTTGTGATTTTTGGGAGGTAGAACCTGGAGGTTTAATGGCCTGCTAACGCAGTGTTCAGGGGCAAACTGGCTTCTAACTCGTTACCCATTGCCCACAGATGAAGTGCCTGAGAGCTGGTGTTTTATTTGGATTTTTCTGTGCTTTTAGGACAGTAAACACCAGAAACAAATGTTTTGGGTCACCAGCAGTGGAACAGTCTAGTTGGCAGTTCTTGCCTGGAGATACTGTCAGCTGTACTTATTTGATTAAATATGTGGATTGGTCTTCAGTTTCTGTATTAGATGCTTTTGCTTAGATGCTTCATAACTCCACTTTAAGTTAGGGAGGTACATTTTGCAGATGGAAACTGGAGGACAGTTCTGGGCCTGATATCTCTTCCACTCGTAGATTGGTGTCATGGTTTAATCACAGCCAGCAATTAAGTACTTAGTGCACAGCTGCTCACACACCTCCCCCCTCCTCCAGCACAATGGGTTTTTGAAACAGTGCTCTGACCCTCGTTTCGGTTTATTTTGAGGAGGTACATGTATGCTGTTGATCTTAGACTTAAGTTACTTAGGGTTTAGTCATTAATAGTTACTTGCTGTCACACTGTTTTAATACATGTCTCATGAATCTTGTTCTGCTTTCAGATGTGGTGAAGAGCCTGTATTGTCCCCTGTGTGGTATATAGTGCCTTAAAAATGGGGTTTGGAGGTGACCTGAAGTATTCTCATGATGCTTTATTAAAACTGCAAGATTGGGAACTACGACTGCTTGAAACGGTGAAGAAATTTATGGTAATGCGAGTAAAAAGTGATAAGGAATATGCCTCCACGTTACAGAATCTTTGTAATCAAGTAGATAAAGAGAGCACTTGTCAATTGGATTATATCAGCAATGTGTCGAAGGTAAGACTGAAGTGTTTTGAATTTGGAATATCCTTGGAAATAACATTGCTGGGTTTATTTTTGTTTGTTTTACATTGAGTTGGATTCCTGTTCATTCAGTTTCTTGACAGTTACGTTGCCTAAGTGTTTAAAATGGGCTCTTTTTAGTTCCTTAGTGACACATGCAGAAGTTGAGCTCCAGTCTTGCTTTGAAAATAACAACTGAACTAGAATCAGTCCTGAATTCTGAAATTCATTATTTTAGATCCCTGGGTTGAGCCTGCTACTTTGTTTAGTGTTTTGAAAATAGACTATGCTATAGTAAGCTTTTCTTTTAAGACAGTTAAATAGGAACTATTGTTTATGTTATATAGAATTTGTGACAGAAATAGAAAAATGCCAGGAAACTGAGGCAAAGCCTAGCATTCCAGCTGTTATTCACACTGCAGTGTGTGTTGTGAAACCAAAACATTAATTCAGGATGTTTCTCATAATTGTGAAGTTATTTTGTTTTCATTTAAAAATAACTGAATTAACTTTTTATAAAGGTAAGGCTGTCCTTCCCCCAAATTATTAATTAGCAGATTTAGAGCGAGTTCAGTAAAGGTACCAATGAAGAAAACTTGCTTATTTCACCTGTTCGTAAGCGTCCTCCTGACTTGGATCCCTTCCTGACTAGAGAAAATGATTTTGTTTTAATGGCTTATTCAATTCTTGGCCATTCTTCTGTAGCAGTGATATGCAGTCTCTTCAGTCTGGCATGAATTCTGATCTCTCTGCAAGAGAGAAACCCTTTTTGGGTCAAGTTAAATTTCAGACAAAGCAGTTTTTATGTAGTGGGCATATGGGGTAGCTGCTTGAATACGAGCTGTGCCACAGCATTAGGAACGTGACTGCTCCTTGTGCAGCAGGCTATATTTATACTGGAATAAAGTGGTGGTGTGTGTGACTTGAAAGCTGCACTGCTGCAGCTAACCTGCTTCAGCTGCCCCGAAAGTAGCATGTACAGGTTTATCTGTAATAAATTCTGTGGTTGCTTCCCTCTCCCACAATGATTCTTGTCTTGTAAATTGACATACTACAGGTTTTTTTTCCATCAGTGTGTTCTGTGGTGTATTTGAAATGCTTTTCACACAGTTATGCTTTTCACACATATTTAGAAATTTAGATTTTGCAATTTAAGTTGTAATAATTTTCGTAAATAAGTATTGAAGCATTGTCATTAGCCTAAGATTGGCAGAAGGTCCAGTCTTTTCTTCAAGGTTTCTACTGTTGGAACCCAGAGCTTTGTATAGAATTATTGGTGATGTGACTAATAATTCTTGCTATTGATGTTCCACTGGAGTTGCTCCTATGTGGTAGCTAAACTGTCTTGCAGTTCTTTTAGGTGATGGAACAGGGCGTGTTAGGGCTAGAACAGGAAAGGACCATTGGCATGAGAATATTTAGCATAATAAGATATAAGCAACCCTCAACCTTCATGTAGCTAGTTCAGGCTGGGATGGTTCATCAGTGGCGTGGGTGCTTCCTGTGAGCAAATACATTTTAAAAAGCTGAAGCTCTGACTTAATCCACTTTCTTTTTGGGTTGAAGAGAGGCACGTGTCATATTTTGAAATATGTTTTGGACATAGCCACTCATGTTGCGCTTTCAGTATTATTTTTGTTCTTTTTTCTTTTAAGGAGCTGCCATTTTTCTCTCAAGCCACATCCCTGATCTCTACATCTTTACATTACAGCAAAAATGTTGCCACTGACAGATCTTTTGTATGGGCTTTTCTTGAAAATTCACTGCCACCTTGGATTTTAAGGTTGTGTAGTGACACATTGTTGGCAGTTAAAACGTCTGAATTATTGATTACTTTACTCACCTTATTCTAATATACCTTATTTCATTATACTTTTTCTGTGTTCCTCACATTTTACAGAATGAAAGTATGACCCAAATATTATGGGACATAAATCTAGCATCTTCCATCTCCAATCATCAAATACTGCGCTGTCTGATTTTTCTTTTCTTTGGTGTGTATTTTTTTGTTTGTTTGTCTGGGTTTATTTGTTTTTGTTTTTGGGGTTTTTTTTTAAGTGTAGCAAGAGTGAGCACTTTGAGGAGAATGTTTGGGAAAATCTGTCCTGTGGTTTTTTCATGCAGAGGCAGCACACTTGCTGGAAGGCATAGTGGCAGCAACTGTTAATGCTAGACAAGCAGTATTTTTAAGTGCTGCCCAACAGCTCGTTTGTGTGTATGTCTAAAAAATAATGTTAAACCAAACAATATTATATTTTATTGCTTTTGCTGGATTGTGGTTATTTTCTGTGAAAGGAAATGCTTTGCCTTTTCTGCTGTCCCCACCCAGCTGCTGTTCTGTCCCAAATAAATCTAATTTTTTAAGCCTTTCCTCAAGTATAGCTTTTCACTTTAGCTTTTCCTATTTTAAAATAACAAACTATAATCATACAAAACACAGAAATGCTATTCAACTGATATTTTCTCAGTATGGAATGAGGGATGTGAAGAATAGGAAAATGAGTGGTTTTTTTTTTTTAAAGGGAAGTTTTTGCCAAGGTTCTGACTTATTCAGGTTCATTTGGTGAATTGTAAGCTAAGTACTTTTTTATAGCGCTGGTGCTGTTGAAAAATGCTTCTGCTATGATTTTCAGGGTTGATTGAAACAGTACTTGTCTCATCAGTAATAAATCAGCCTTAAAGGAGGTGGGGAACTCTTGACTACGTTTTCACCACTGAGAGCGCTCTTATGAGCTCTTCTGTAACCATGAGACCCACTCCATTCAGACAGATGCGTAATGATGTTTTTATTCTATGCAGCTTTGCAGTATGTGGCTTCTGACGTCATTTGGAAGTGTCATTGGAGAGGAGAAATAGTTTTCAGCCACAGCCAGGAAACTTTAGGCAGTGACATTTTACAACACCACACTTCAAGCACTCTGAGATAGCTCTGTACCAGTCCATTAGGTGTTTAGAAGCTAAGGGAAATGTTAAGGATGGTTTAGTATGCTCAGGAGTTAACCGTCTTTTCTTTCCTTCTCTAGAATCCAGTTTGTGTTGCAGTACTGTCATGTAGAGATGGAAATATTACATATATATGTTTACATGTGAGATGTCAGAAAACCCCAAAGCTATCAAACAGATTAATTTTCTATGTTTTGATGACCTAAGGTGAATTTCTGCCTTTTTAAAGACAGAGTAAGATAAATGCTAGTAAAACTAGCATACTAGGGGCCTTCAAAACCTGATAATTGTGTGGCATGTGGTTGTTCTGATAACTTAGATATGGCATAGGAATCAGTGTCAGGGAGGTACCTCTAAAGAATCCAATACTGTTCCCATCAACAAAGTGTGACAGGGGTCTTTAGGGTAACAAACTTATTTGAACAGAATTTCAATTCCGTGTTGGTACCTGTGGTGCATTGAAAGTCCCTCTGCTCACCTTACGGTTCTTAATGAAAATGCAGAACCACAGACAGCACATTAAGCTGCCCTGAAATCTGACTGACAGGTTGGCCAAGGAAGTTATGCTGTGATACTGGCGGCCTGACCCTGATGCTGCCAGTTACATGAAGCAGATGACAAACAGTGTCCTCTGAAAGAGTAGCCACTCAGATGCATATTACTGTGCAAGGAGGGCACAAGGAGGGCAGAGGAGTCAGCTTGAACAGAGTAACTGTCGTGAGGAAACAGGAGAACAAAGGACAAGGGAACATGCTTGTCAGGGGTGTTGGGGATATGTTCCAAAAAAAGCTGTAAAAGTTTCATTGCTTCTCAGAAGTACGAGGATGGTGATGAGGGGTGACCATACAATATTGTCTTTTTGTCTCTGGTGATTTTTATGATTTTATGAGTAAGTTGGAGGCATGATTTTGCTGGAGCAGAAAGAATTTTGTTTTAGAAGATCTCAGGTGCTTTGGGTAAGTTTAAAAACCTTCTTCTGCTCAACCGTTTCAAACAGTGATGCATTTTTTCCCACAGTTCGTGTTCATCGTTTGGTTATTTGTAAGAGAATAAGTAAGTGCCTTTCCCTTTTGACTTTTTTTTTTTTTTTTGGTAGTCTTGGCTGCTTGTGGTACAGCAAACAGAACAGCTGAGCAAAATAATGAAGACACATGCAGAGGATCTTAATTCTGGGCCTTTGCATAGGCTCACCATGATGATTAAAGATAAGCAGCAAGTTAAGAAGAGTTACGTAGGTGTTCATCAACAAATTGAAGCGGAGATGTACAAGGTATTTTATTCAACTGTGCTTTATAGTTTATTATATTTTTGTATATTTAACAAGTAATTTATTAAGAGTGGATATTTTTAGTTCCTCTGTTTTTGTGTGTGGTATGGTAAAAGCAGTGATTTGTAGAATGCCTAGTTTAAATATATTTCTACCACATTTTTTTTCCCTGCTAGCTGTCAAGGCAGAAAGGGAAAACTTTCTTTTATATGAATTTCTATGGACAGATAGCACTGAAAATGCTCTTGTTCCAGTAGAGGATGATTCTTTGTGACACTTCTCTATTCCATCTCTCTTCCTGTTCTCATTCCAGTCTAGGCATCCCTGGGACCAAGGCACTGAAAATTTTTGTTAATGAATGCTCTTGACAGTCCAGACTGCTTTGGGTGGGGCAAGATTCTAGTCCCCATTTTAAGATACAGATCAAGTGTAAATCTAACATGAAGACTACAGATTGAACTATTCAGTGTCTTTTCTATTGCATCTTAGTTGTTCTGCTTATGTTGAAAGCACTGTATCTAGTCAATAAAGCTGACAGAAATCACAATTCAGGTACTCTGGGGGAGGTTTAACTGCAAATGTCAAAAATCGGATTGGTAGTCTGAAAGGTCTGCTGACACAAGGAAAAACACTGTTTTTTCCTTCTTCTAGCAGAGAATTTGAGGTTTGGAGAAGTGTAAGTAAAATGTAACTTCTGAGTAGTAAAGTGCAAATGTCATGTACTGATGAGTAAAAGATTCTTGGGCTGGTTAGGAGGAGAATGTTAAACTAGTACTACATTAAGTTAAATACGTTTGCTCTAATAGGACTGCTTCCATAGTATGCCAGGATCTTGGCATCTTCCCCAGGTATTGACTATGGGAAGTACATCCTTTTTGATGAATGATCAGTAGGCTGTCTTGTCTGATAAAATTTCCAAGCCAAATAATGACTCGCAGCCATTTAAGGATTGGTGAATGTAAAAATAGGCAGGAAAAACAGGAAAAACTGGTAGCATACATTAGAAATAATAGAGATTAAATATATAGAGAATTGAAGAAATAGAAGAAGAAAGAAAGAAAGAAAGAGAGGCTAGATGAAACAAGACGGCTGGAAGTTACAAGTATGCTTTTTAAGAGATACCTTTTAAGCAAAATGAGTGGGTTTTTTCTGTTAACTAATAAAATCTGTAACAAAACTGTCTCTGAAAATGTTTTTTTCAAAAAAAATTAGAGTGCATATTGACCACTCACCAAGTGATTAATTACGAACCATATTTATTTTAATTAATTATGGCATGCTAGGCCATGCAAATATTTTGAATCCTGATGAATAAGCTTGCATTGTTGCTTTGCCTTTTTTTTTTCCCCTCCCCTTCCTGATTTCCCTAAGAAGCAGTTGAATAGCATTCTGTTTAGATATGATATGTTCTTTCATTGTTAGCTGACATTGTTTGTTCAAAGGTTCTGTGTCACTGGAGCACTTACAGAATGGTTCCCAGAAATTCAAAATACTTCTAATGTGTTGTGGTACTGTTTCTGCTTTTGTTACACATAGAAGCAAAATAATTGTGATTTCCCAGGACATAATCCAAACCATGTGAAGATCAGTGTCTGTGCAGTTCATACCTTTAGGGTATGCTGGCAAAAAAATGTGTTTTCCTTTAGGTGAAATGCATACGTATCATCCTTTCGTATTTTAGACACATCTGTGATGAGGAATCTTTTTGATAAAATTTTTAAGGAGAGTGAAATACCGTATCTTTTACACAAATGTAGTAAAACCCATATGTTGTATGTTTCTTCCAATTCCCATGAAGATCCTGGATGTTGCACTGAAAAGTACTGTGCTAGTTAGGTGGGCAAGACTTTTCGATGTAAAAACTGGGTTTAAGATAATCCTTGACCATCCTACTTCCTGAATTATTATTTGGGGATAGAGGTGCTCTGGGATTTTTTTTTTTTTTTTTTTTGCCTGTTGCATGAACATAGTTTAGGAATCAGTAAAATATATTTAGCAATTATTGCAGAGGTTTCTTATTACTAGTGGACTCCCTTTTATTTTCCAGTTATCTGTAAGAGAAGCAGTTCATTGTTATTTCTGTCTTAATCTTATTCATTACTTCCTAATTTCATCTTTTTCTCCACTTCTCACTATGTCTTTATAATACAAGTATCATAAGGTTACTTTTCCTGTATCACCTATTACTCTATAATAACAGTTGTGAGTATAAATTACAGTGTGTAGAAATATGAAATGAGAACATGGGATTGATGTGGAGAAAAGTTCCTGCCTTTAAATATAGTCTTTGCACTGTTCGCCCAGAAATAGAAGCTGTAGGTAACAACTTGTTGACTCTTTCAGAAATTCCATTAAGTTTTCAGATGTTGTTCTTGAGGGTGAAATCAGTGGTATCTGGGTCTTTCTTCATGAAAAACAGGAGAATTGTGAACTCTAGCCTTCTTCATGCCAGCTGCAAGATGAACAGTTTTTCTGTAGGACAGACTTCCTTTTCTGCACATTCAGTGAGGGGAACTCTTCCATTAAATTCCTCTTCCATGATTTCCTATCGTGACTGTATTTTTCTTTATGTTGGTTTTTACTCTTCTTTACTATGTATGCCACGTTTTTGGTATTGTAGGAGTTGGCTTGTTATTAGCTTTTGTTTGCAAGTTCATGATTTGTGATTGTTTCTGAGCAGTGCACTAATTTTGTCACACATTCAATGAAAGTTGGAGATAGAAGACACAACCTTAATTTTTTTACCAAAAATGTCGTGTTCAGTGGACCTGCTTCTGCTGTAAAAAGATTCTGCAGTGCTGTGTTCCACTGTAGTGGTTTGTTTTGGATTTTTTTTAAGTTTGGTTTCTTTTCCTCTTTAGGGAGTTAAGTCTTACAGAAGTTAGTTTGGTTGCTGTTTCTAAGCTGTTTGTATGAACTGTAATATCTAAAAATTCTTCGATCTTGCTGGTTTTTTTAGATGCTAAAGGATTTCCTTGCTATGCGTAGGACTTCTTAATCTTGTGTGATTTATTAAGCATCTTTTTGGTGCTTTTTTTTCTTGTCATTGAAACAAAACAATATTTATGATAAGCTGGATTTCCTAAATACATTTTTCATTATACTGATGTAGATGGGGGTCTATTTTGGGGCTCTTATTTCATTCCATGAGTGTGTTGATTTTGCTTTTGTTAGACTGTAATATCCTATTAAGACTGTCTCAAGTCAATGGGAAGTGGCAACATCCTTATTTTGGAAAATAAATCCTGTTAATTCTTGCTCACTAATGCTATGACTTATTTTATATGTTGAGGATAAGTATATTTAATACTTTCATATTTCTGTTTTTTTCAAGGTCACGAAGACAGAACTCGAGAAACTAAAATCTAGCTATAGGCAACTAATAAAAGAAGTAAATTCTGCCAAAGAAAAGTATAAGGAAGCTGTGGCTAAAGGTATGACTGTCTAGTCTTAATTTCTTCCATTTATTAGTGCCTCTTTCAAAGCTGACAAAACTTACAGTGAAACAAGTTAATGCTTTTATATTGAGCATCTTGATGACAGTATAAAAGTTCATATAGTAGTTTACATGAGACAGCCTAATTGTCATGTGTACTTGATGGTGCTGTGCTTAAAAATCATAAAATAAACAATGATTTAAAATTAATTAATTTATATTAAAAGAATATCTATATTAAAAAAAATCTATATTCTTTTAATATGAATGGTAATCCTTTTAATTTCTTATATTATTCCTTCAGTGGATGTAGAATTGCTCAGATGAACTGCTGAAAGCTGTGAGTTACAACTCCGTCTCATCTATGCTGTAGCTGTGGCCTACTTGGATCCTGTAACCCAATGGCTGCAGCAGCATCAGTGTCAGTTCTTGACAGTTACCATAATGGATCTGACACTTGTCAGCCTTAAGCAAAAGAGGAAAAGAAATCATTTGCATGCTTTCATTTTAAAGATTTTTGGGGAGTGATGTGTCCAAACTCCATGGATTTTTGACTCCTTTGAATTGTGCTAATGATTACATCAAGGAGAGCCTTTGTTCTATAATGTATTGAAATACCATAGTAGTAATAATTTTATGGGCATTTCTAAGGTTTCGTTTTTCTTTCTTTAGAGAGACTGAATAGGATGGCAGTATATAATTCCAAGATCCATCTTTAAGTTTTTCTGTGACTGCCTAATTTGACAGTAATTGTCCTTGGTTCTGTTGTACTGTAATTCACAGTTCAGTGTAGCAGCTGTCAGTGCTGACAGAAAGATTGTTTCTTTCCAAATTTGTGCAAAATGTAACTACAAAACAGCATGGGATAAGAGAAGTTACACTTAGCACTGTTTAGCTTCACCTTTTGTTTCTCTTGACTGATGTTCATAGTCACTTAAAAATGTAAGTACATGCTCAGTTGTTCATTTAGTCCAGTTCCCTAGCTGTTTTCTACATACAACTTTGATTTGGTTACGTGGTTTCATCCCAAGTAACTACTGAACATGGAACATATAGTATGTAACATGGAAAATTATAATAGGCTGCTGTGAGCTTAGTATGTTGTTTTTATCCTGTCTTCCTGTTATAGCTCAGATCATTCTGCATTCCTGAAGCACCAAACTTTCCCATTGAAATCAAAGAGTGGTTTGGCTGTCAGCAGCTGTGATGTTTTGATGTGGTTCTGATTAACTGACTTAATGTTTCTGTAGATAGACAGCTAACACAAGCTGGTTTTAAGACACTCATTTCTCCTGAGGTTTTGCTTGACCTTCTCTTTAAAACTTCCATTTAGTATTGGTCTTACTACAATTTGTACTTAGTTTCACTTTCCCTGTCATTGTAGTATAAATCTGTTTTAACGAACATTGACCTTCACAAAAACGCTGGAGGCTTTTCTCCCCAAAATTGCAAAATAGCTTCTTCCCTGTTGCATCCCAGGCTGTGTCCTTTTTTAGAAATATTTGTGTAGCTGGTGATCTGCTGCAGTTGCATACCAGCTGCAGGTCCGCTGAGCTGTTTGAATTTTTTGAAGCCATGTTATTTTCACAGGTTGTCTGAAATTGTCAAGCTGGTTTGTGAAGTTGAACAAGTTAGGGAATTCTTAAAATTTTAATGCTTTATTCTTCGAGATATTAGTTCAGTAACTAGTGCTTATTCAAATTATGTGCTGTTTGGAAATACGACTTCTGTTAATATACAAACTCATTCAGTTTTTCAGGATTGCAAAAAATACTGATAACAAGGGAACAGTGCCTACCAGAACCGTGGGAGGGCATAGCTAAGTATTGGAAATCAGCTGGAAAACATTTTGTTAAACAAACCAATAAAAAAACCATCTCTTTAAAGAAATATGTTAAAAGAGCCAGTCCAGGTCCACCTCTGTAAAATGCTGTTCTCATCAGACTCTTCCTCTGTACCACAGTGCCTGGCCCTGCCTTTCTGGAGCTGAAGGGGACAACTAATCCTTAGGACATAGCACTTTATCTTTGCCCTGGGCTTATTCATACTGAAGTAACTGTAAATTTATGCAGACCTGTAGAAGCTGGTGAACATGAAAAGAAAGGAAGTCACACGTAGAACTGACTTAGAAATTTCTCTGTTTTGCAAGTGTAGTGATTTTGAAGGTTAGTGACTTTGTTTTGTTTTGGAATAGCAAAGCCATATTCTAGTGGGGGATTGTGCTTACTAGAGCCACTAGTGAAAGAGGTACAAGTGGTTCTCTAGAGAATTGTTTCCCACTTTTCTTTTTGAGTTGTTAAAACCGATACTGAATTCTTGGGTGAACACACACCATAAGAGGGTATTAACGGAAAAGGGTAAAACCTATCAAAGATACAAACAGTGAAAAGTGATCTTCTGCAGTAGTAGTTGCTTTTATGTTTTTCTGCAGTCACAAAGTATTCTCAGGTAAACTTGAATTGCTGTGTTTGATACTTTCACCAGCTAACAGGGCAGTCACCTTGGATTAACCCGTTGATGCCCTAATGCAGGATTACAGCTGTTTTCACTTTTTGCTGAAAGCACGAAGAGGACCTTTGGAAAGAGTAATAAGAATAAAGGTTAAGCACTGAGTAATGATACTGATTAGTTACAGGTTTTGTTTGTGTTAGGGCAATGGGAAGGCAGCTGGTGGGAATTTTTGGGTAGTTTTATAGTGAGGAAAAGGGAACTGCTTTCTGAATGACACAGGAGCTTCATTATGGAAGGCTTTGTGCTCTTCAGATCTGGAGAAAGATGAAAGTGTCTGAGACCGTAGAATTATAAAATTGTTTAGGTTGGAAAAGACCTTCAAGATCATGAAGTCCAATGTTTACCTAACACTGCTAATACCATCAATGAACCATGTCCCTAAGCACCTCATCTACACATCTCTTAAGTACCTCCATGTATGGTGATTTAACCACCTCCCTGGACAGCCCATTCCAGTGGCTGACAACCCTTTCAGCAAAGATATTTTTCCTTATATCTAATCTAAACCTCCCCTGGCACAACTTGAGGCCACCTGGGCACACTACTGGCTCATATTCAGCCAGCTGTGCATAGGCATGCTGGTTGTGCATTCGCCAAACACCATCAAGCCCTTTTCCTCTGGGCAGCTTTCCAGCCACTCATCTGTATCAATGATGAAGATGTTAACAGAACTGGTCCCAGTACTGAGCACTTGTGACCGACCACCAACTGGATTTAACTCCATTCACCACAATTCTTTGGGCTCATTCATCCAGCCAGTTTTGTTACCCAGTTGAGATTTCACCCATCCAAGCTATGTTTCTCCAGGAGAATGCTGTGGGAAACTGTGTAAAAGGCTTTACTAAAGTCTGGGTAGACAAGATCCACAGCCTTCCCTTCATCCACTAAGTGGGTCACCTTGTCCTAGAAGGAGATCAGGTTCATCAAGCAGGACCTGCCTTTCATAAACCCATGCTGACTGGGCCTGATCACCTGGTTGTCCTACTCATACATGTCATGTGATGGCACGTAAGATGATCTGCTCTGTAACGTTCCCTGGATCCAGGGTCAGACTGACAGGCTTGTAGTTCCCCAGATCCTCCTTCTGGCCCTTCTTGTAGATGGGTGTCACCTTGGCTAACCTCCAGTCAACTGGGACCTCCCCTGTTAGCCAGGATTGCTGAAAATAATGGAAAGTATCTTGGTGAGCTCTTCTGCCAGCTCCCTTCTTACCCTTGGGTGGTCCCATAGACATTTCTGTGCCTAAATGGTGTAGCAGGTCAGTAAACATTTCCCCTTGGATTATGGAGGCTTCATTCTGCTCCTCGTCCCTGTCCATCATCACAGGGGGCTGGGTGCCTGGAGAACAACTCTCTGTACTCTTAAAGATTGAGGCAAAAAAGGCATTAAGTACCTCAGCCTTTTCCTTATCCTTAGTCACTATGTTTCCCCCCCCATCCAATAAAGGATGTAGCCCTCTTTTTTTTGTTGATGTATTTATAGAAACATTTTTCATTGCCTTTTACTGCAGAGTCCATATTAAGTTCTACTTGGGCTTTGGCCCTTCTAACTTTCTGCAAAACCTTATGACATCCTTGTCATCCTCCTGAGGTGCTTGCCCTTTCTTCCAAAGGTCATGAACTCTTTTTTTGTTCCTAAGTTCTAGCCAGAGCTCTCTGTTAAGCCAGGCCAGTCTTCCCTGCCAGCTCATCTTTTGGCACATGGGAATGGCCTGCTCTTGTGTCTTTGTTTGCTTCTTGAAGATGCTGGCTCAGGTGGGGAACCCTGCTCTAGCACTGCTTCTGTTTGGCCATCAGGGTGGCAGCGGGACAGTTGTTTTGCGGATGCCATACCACTGAGCCTTGTCTGCCACTTGGTCCTTAGGCTGGATTGTGCTGCCCTTTTGTGGCCAACAGCATGCTGTCTCAGTCAGGAGTGACTGATTTATCTTGTTTGTTGTAGCACTTAACCTGTTTAGTCTTGTGTTGCTGCTGCTTTCTGGACAGGTGATTACCATGGGAATCACAAATGCAGCCTGGTTCAGTCCTTGGTTCTGATTCTTTTGTAATGTGTGATGAGAGAAAGCAAGCTGAGAGGAGATAAAGTCATCAAGCTGAACTAGTGCAGCGCCCCTCTAATGAGGTGTGCTTCAGCAACTGAGAATATGGACAGATTGATTCCACTAGACTCAAGGATTTACAGCACTTATTAACAACAAAAAAAAAGTAGTGATAATGCGCAGCATGTTCCTTTGCAGAATTGGTGCTTTAGGGCATGCTGTGGTCATAGGGCACGTTGGGGTCATTGGAACAAAGTGTAAAGTAAAAACTTACTACATTGTTGTTCCATAATAAAATGGACAGCCCTCTGAAATCTTTTGCTTCTGTGAAATTGAGAAAAAAATGTGTAAACTTCTTAAAATAGCAGTCCAAAATAACACTCATTCTGGAATTCTGTGCTGCCATCGGTGATGCTGAGTAACAGGGTAAATAGAGCATGTCATGTTGATGTTGCTGCTTCAGGAACACACATCAAAACAAAATTTATGTGGAATGATAGACATTGTTTGGCCAGTCATAAAGGTTCTAAAAAAGTTGCATAAATAATGGTGAAAGAACACAAAATGGGGACTGTAGAACAGTTGTAGATATTCAGTATGATCTCTCATTACAGTCTGAATCTCATTTGATTGGATCACTAACTGCTTCCACTTAAGTTTGCTATTTCCACAATTATTTTTGTTTCTGTAGAATTGTGCATCTTTATTAAATGTAGTTCAGAGTGTGTCGGGGGGGGTGGGGGTGGGGGAGGTTCTAATGTGTTCATCCTTGCTTTGTTTTGATTAAATTGCACTTACTGCTATATTTAAAAAAAACCAAACCTGAATAAGGAAATGAGGACATGAAATCTTTCTTACATGTTTTTAAAAAAAATTAAAAAGCAATAATTCATAAGAATTTTAGCATCTATTTTTGTAGTTGGTTTTGGTGTTAGATGTTTCAGTGTGAAATAGTTGTTCTAGTGTCAGTTCATATTGCAAGTTGGAATAGAGCTAGTGTAGCTTTGGGAGGTTTATACTGGATTTACTACAATATAATCTTTAGCAAAATTTACAGTTTTCATGGAAATACATCCGTTATGGGTGTTGATTGTATTCTTGTTACTACTTAATTACTGATTGAATGTAGAAACTATGCTGCAACATTCCTATGTGACAGAACAGATTTGAAGTAATAATAAAGGAAAAATATATTGATTTAGATTGATATATAAAGTGTTTAATTTCATCATTTCATTTTATGCTGCTACAGCTCCATAAAAAAAAAAAAAGTTATACCAAATTTCCCTAGGTTGGCTTGTGTTTCCTGACAAAGTTGTGATTTAGAGGAGACTGGAAATATTAACAGTACACCTAGTACATTAGATGACATTGCATCTGCTGGCAGAATGTTTTCTGACCCCTGCACCTCTTGTGATTTAATACTTCAGAACTGATGTGACTTCTCTGGTACATACTGGAGTTGCACAACAGCATGAACTGTATCTGTGATAAATAAGGAAGCTGTTGAAAAAGCTTTCATTAACTCAAATTATTGTCCTGCTATTCTTTGTAATAGCTGAGTGGCCAGACAATCCTTTTATTAGGTGGCTGGTGCATTCATTCTGAGATGCCTGTAAAATTGTGATTATGCTACTACATTTCCTGGTGGCATGTGTTGCTTTTAGTTGTTGCTGAGGTCAGGGAAACTCCTAGTAGGGTATTTTTTGAGTTGATTTTTGACTGAAACTCTCACACTGTTAAGACAAAACAAGTAACACTGAACTGATGTGTCTTACTCGCAGATGTCAGCAGGCTGGGTGGATTTGAAATTGATACCCTATTGTAAGCATTTCAACTCACAGACACTACTGTTGCTTGCCGAGGCTAGGGTTGTTTCTTGTGTGTACAATAAAGCTTCTAAAGCAGGAAACCCTGGGAGGAGGGCAAAGCCAAGCGATCTTGGTGGCTTCTTGTGGAGTATGGGACCAGCTTGGGCGTGTTGTTTCCACTCACCTTGGCTGTGCAGTCTCAGGAAATGTTCTTCTCAATCCTCCCAGACCAGCACTTATAGGTCTGAGAGAATTTACTACTGGTGCTTATTAGTTCAGCCGTCTTACAGCAGTTCAAAAGCTTGCAATTTAATTTTTGCTGTTTTATAGTATGTTATTTGTTTATCTTAACATTAATCAGATAACTGTATTGACCTAATTCTTAACTCAGAAATTTAAGTCTATTATTCTGTAAATTTGAAATCTGTACCTATATACCAATAGGGTTTTTCCCATTAGAAAATTATTTGTTATTTGCAGTCATTGATTTGTTAAATAAGGTTTGGGAAAAAGTTCTTATCCTCTTCTCAGAAATAAATTGAGTGGAGGAGAGGGTGGTTATTTTATTTGTTGAAATAACAGGTCCATGTAAGCTTGCATGACATAAAGTGAAGAAAGACCTTGGAGATTACAAGACAGGTTCGTATCTTCTTTCTGTCTTTGTGATTTTGGACCTGTGAAACCCATGTTGATGAAAAGCACTGCATTTGCATAATCTTGTTTGGAAAGTAATGATAGAGCTGGTCACTCGCTAAATTTCCAAGTTTGCTTTCTGAGGCAGAAGTAACAGTCAAAGCTATTGTCTGTTAGTCTTATTGTCTGTTAGTAAGTCAAAGTTAGTTGCAGCAGTTTGCATAAAAGGTACTTTGTAGATTGGTAAAAATAATTTATAAAGTCTCCTGACTTCTGGACAGAAGTATAACCTGTGAGAGGAGTGGC
>NW_010249221.1:74073-87861 GCF_000690775.1 Eurypyga helias | reverse complement strand
GCTCTCTGGACATGGTCCTGGGCAGGTGTCCCTGCTTGAGCAATGGAGTTGGACAAGAAGAACTCTAGAGGTGTCTATTTTTAAGAAACCCACACTTCGTCTTGAAATAAACTGAAAATGTCTTTGCAGTTAAGTACCCCTTGTTACGTAAGTAACACAGGAATTAAATTATTTTCATTCTGTGTTAGATTTGACAATTAACGAAGAGAATGAGTGATACTTCTGTTATCAACCTGGATGTCTAAATTAAAGGTCTGGCTTTGATTCTATAATTCTTGTTTCTGAAACCTAAATTTGTAGCTTTGTTTTCCATGAAGAACAACTATCATGAAACAATCCACATTTCACACAATGTAAACCTATTAAATTATATTTTCAACCAGATATTCCAATTAAAGCAGTAATATCTTCATGCATCATCCCTAGCACATATTGCTGTTGTTTCAAACGAACGTTTTATAGTTTGGCCAGTGAACACTATGCTCTTTTAATTAACTTTAAAATTACTTGTTTTAAAACTCACAAAGCTTTGGGAAGTTATTACAGCCAATTTCTACTTCCCATAGGCAGGTTATGATTAAGCCTTATGTAAGGGCATTACAGTTTACTTCCTTTTGTTACAGTCATTGAATAATCTTGTATTGTCATATCACTGCCTTTTTAAACAAAATACTTGCCAATTTGACAACTTTATTATCATACCACTGAATTATTATGATCATGCATATTAGAGCAAGTCATTTAACTCTTTTGTATCTTACCAAATGTTGCCAAGGGGGGGGACATATGGTGAAAAACTGTTGCTGAACTGTGCCCATGCAATACATGTTTAAATACATGTTACATCACAACTGTAATGGTGATGACATATTTTATTCAAAAATATTTCCTACTTGAAATTGATTTTTAAATTAATATTGTTGAAGCTACACCTGGTTTGTCATCTTTTCCTTTCCTTGCTGAACCTTTATTTGGTTTGTAAACCGAAAACCTTCAGTTATCTCAAATTGTTTTAGTTTTGTGGCAAAAGATATAGATGAAAGTGCACCGGAAACTACTGGCATTTCTGGATACAGAAGGGCAGCTCTGAGCCAGTGATTCAAGCCATTAATCTAAGTAAAGAGAGCCCTACTCTATCATCAATTTCTGCAGTAAGAGTCACCTTCCTTGTCACCTTCTTAAGCTTCACCTTTATCTAGATGCTCAATGGGGTAAGTGTGAAGTGAAAATATAACCTTAGGAGTGAGGGATGCGCTTTTCACCTTGGTGTTTTTGTAACTGCTCCAAAGGAAAACAACCCAAGGCCATTTTCCACAAAGGCAGTTAATTACACTGACTCTAAGGTTACTTAATTATCTTCTATTTCTTTGTTCAGATGCTTTACATGAAGGGAAATAATTATTTACATATAGCAAGATAACTCCTAATTTCTCATCAGAATAATCAAAGTGACAGTACAAAACAGAAGACATTTATATAAAAACTGCAAAAATATTGGCTATTGAATTGGGGTAGGAGACCTGTTTTATCCTGCCTCTCCTTCCAATTACAATATTATTTTCACTCACTTTTGATCCCTGTCATTATCACCATTACATTAGGCATAGCAATAAAAACGCTTTGGTACAATAACATAAATATATGTAAGAAAATTACCATTACGATGATCTTCATTTTATTACATTTTATTATTGGCAACAGTAGCTAGAGATAAGGAGAAATTTTTTTTTTTTTTTTTAAGGATTAAAAGGGAGGGAGGATTCAGTTAAAAAAAATTGCAGACCAAACACATTATTTCAGTCAGTTTCTAAAAATAAAAATTTTAAATATTCTGTGCAACACAGCTTGTTAAAATATCTTTTTTATTTCATAAATATAATCTACAATGAAACAATCACTTAAGTGTCTGTCTCCTAAGATATGAAAGAGCTATTGAACAGAAAAGAGAGGAGTTGGACAAATTTTAAGTAATTGAATTATGGTATCTTGAGAGAGAGAAAAAAATATAATAGAAGGAAGGTTCCTACAGAAAAAAAAAAGGCACCAGATCTACAAGTTTTGATTTTTTTGGAGAATGGATGCCTATTCCTGATCTTTCTATTTGCAGAAACAAGGAAAAACAATCAATAAGTGATAAAGAAAAAAAGACAAAATATGGGGTACTAAGGGCAGCGTAACAGATTCTTTTCATAACCTGCCACCAGTCACCAGCATATATATGGTACACAGGCAAATACAGACATAAAGACATTCTGTTCACCTCCCCTTATCAGTACTGTTGTCACAGAGTAACTGTGTGCCTGTTCACCTCTGCAGTAGGAATTCATGTGTATCTGAGAACATAATGCGGTTGTCAAAGTGACAACAACTTTGTGTTTGGCGCTTCAACATCTGAACAAAGAGCTGGTGGAAAATGCGTGAAATATGTTAAAAAAAAGCTCTTTGGATGTTCAAGTAAAATTCCCTCTGGACTTTAAAGACTAGCAGGGGGTCAGTAAAGAGAACACACTAGTGTGGCAAGGCTCTTGAATAAATATCAGCACTATCAGACATGATCTCTTGACTCAAATTTGATATTACAGCCTACATGCCAGCCAAGTAATTTCCATTTTGAATTAAAATTAAATGAGGCACTTGCTGCAAAATAACAGTACATACAGCAAAGAGTGTTCTTATCAGCATTACTGGTCCAAATCGTCACCAGGCGTAAATTAAAATAGTTCCAGTTTAGTCAGTGAAAATCTGCCAGTAATACCAATATTGTTTGCCCACCATCTTCATTTTATCATCCCCACCCTCTCTTTAAGCAGAGGAGGTTTTGGTGGTGGTGGGTTTTTTTTGTTTGTTTTTTGTTATTTTAAGTTTAAGTCTATTTACAGAAAACCAAAATCTCTCACAACAGTACTTTTAATTCTGAAAGTTGGGACATATTCCCAGGGCAGCTCTAAATTGCTTAAACAAATGTCAACTGTAAAAATGCTGAACTTGTAGGCAAGGCATCCAAGTGAAGAAAAAATCTGTGAAGTAGGGAATAAGGGACAGCAGTTTCCTTATTGACACAACACAAGTACACCGATGATAGCTTGTTAGAAAGAAATCTCAATCCACCTGCTGTAGGTCTTCTGCCAACTGTGAACTGTAATGGCAGAAAGAGTCATTATAACCTTATTAACTAAAATGATGATTGCTGTTCTGGGCCAATACAATACCAGCTAACAACAGCTTTTGGCAAGTAGCACTTTGTCAGCTACTGAGCCTGGGTAGGATACCGGGAACTGGGAGGAAATGGACTTAGAATAATTTCGTCACTGCACCTTTTGACGTTAAGATACGAAAACAGCAGGCAGTTAAGTTTCACTATCATTCATTAATCACTTTCTGTCCTACAACAATGGGAAGTCTGATTTTAAATAATGACTTCCATTTTCCTTCTTTCAAAGTGCCTGTGCTTAAGTAGTTAAGGAAGCGCTCTCTAGTCCCGGGCCAAATGTTTTGCTCGTGTAACATCACTGATACAGTACAAAATCTCCTTCTCATTGCAGGAGGAATGTCATCCAAGTAATTAAATGCAGCACTTAGGAAGCGATAGTAGAATGAAATCTGCTACAGTTCCCCTAATATTGCAGCAGGCTGTATTACCTCAATCTATTACCATAATGGTAAGTACTACAGTGATTTTTATACATCTGTTTCTGTGGTCAAAGTGAACCAGAACACCCAAGACTTGCAAGTAAAGGATTTCCATCCTGCCAGAGATTAAGCTATGAGGTGAAAAGCACTGAAGGTACTGATACTGTATGTTCCAATGGTTTGGCTTATTTTCTCTAGTTCTCCGCTTGGATGGCATGCAAAACCAGATGACATTAGCATACTCGGCTGCAGACATTACCATATGCATTACCACTACTTTCACTTTATCCACGTCAAGGGGGTTTTTTGAGCCAAGCTGCCTATAGACAAAAAAGCTACCCAAATTATTTTCTTATTTCTCTTAATCATTTCACTATAAGTAACACTTTAGTTCGTGAGCCTCCCAGAATTGTAACCCCCTCTCACTGTTATTTGGAAAGTTAGCCTATAAAGGGCACCATCATGAATATGCTGATAACAGAAAGAAGAGCAAAAAAATAAAAGCAGAACCTTAACTCTTCAGCTTACGTTTTTATAGCCTGTATAATATTCTGATGAATGCGAAACTGAGCGGTCTGCTTTACTGCTCCAGTGAAAACTCTTCAGCCATTAGCATAAGCCTACAAGTAGCTACAGAAGAATCTAGAAACACTTCTCAGATCATGAATTAAAGTTTGCCTTTTTTCTCCACTGCACTTAGACTCAGAATTGGGACGAAAGCTACATGCACCATTTAAGCTGGAAAGTGTAGTGTCTAAACCTGGCCTCTGCACTCACAGCAGAATTACCTGAACAGAACTGAATTCAACTTGCCAATAATCTGAATGCATTGCAAGTCTCCTTTTGCAGTCTTTTTTTTTTCCTCCCCAAACCTTGCTCTAAATACAGTTTCTATATTATAAGCATTCCCCTACACACATCCACTTAACCTTTCCAATTTTAGACATATTTTATCTTCCTGGTTCCTCCCAGGCATTCCTCCATCCTTTCCCTCACACTACTGCAGAAATACAGGACAGCTACCTTGTTGTTACTTACACTGTACCTTTTATTTGGATGAACAGAGATGACTGTCTCTAGGGACGTCAAACTAGAACATTTCATAAGCACTACATTCAATCAGGGACTTTGTTTTTAATAAATTCCACCTTCTGAAGAATTTTTTCCGGCTTTGATCTACTCAGTGTTAACTCACCAGGACTTAGAGAATTCTACTCATTACACAGAACTTCAATGGACTCTGGTGGTTTGATAGTCCAATTCTAAATTTCTTCTCATCGCAAAGACGTCTGTCTTATTAAAGTATATCCAAAAGATACAACAAAGAAAAAAGTTGGTATTTTGAGTGCTGAATTGATTAAGACGTGCATTCCTCCCCCTGAAGAAAGCTGCAGCTGTTTGCATGTCCTAGAATTGCACAAAATCTGTTCAGTGTAGAAAAGAAAACTGAGTGCCGTTTTCATTTGATCCACTTACAACAATTAGGTAATTGACCTTTGGGTAGACATCTGATTTCCCTCAGAATGTTCCTGCACCTCAGTTGTTGGCGCAGTTCTGCATATGAGCAGATGGATAAAATACAGAGGAACAGAAGTGTGTAATAGGGGTAAATATTTATTTCCAGTTCTGCTCAGAACATCATTGGACAGATGCCACATGGTACAAAAATGGATGTTGAAATTGGTAGCTGAGAAGCCAACCAAGCACTAGGAACACTTTGGGATCTTTTAAGAATTTGACCCTTCAAGCTCCTTATAATGGAAACCAGAGTTCAGAGCACAAAGGGACATTTTCCACTTGACTGTAAACTCCTAAATTCTTTGGTAGATAATACTGACAAGGAAATGGGAAGCCTTTGTATGTTGTGTTATCAGTAAATATATGCCCAGGAAATACAAAAATCATCGGGAACCAGAAAGATTGTATGACAAATGAACTAACTAACATCTAGTAGAACATCTAACTTCACAGTAATCACCGATGAGGGCTAAATTTTCAAAATGAAAACCTACTTGTTTAGGTTCAATGTTAAGTAAGCATTAGCACTTTCAGATGTAAGTAGCATATGAAATGTCAACTCTCTCCCTGAGCTATACTAGTAAGTGTTGTTATACCATAGGGCATCCAGTTCTCTGAAAAAATGCAGTAAGAACTGGACTTAAAGTGAAACACCCTCAAAAGCAGCTTGGCAATGAATCTGTAATCCCTTGCTCTCTGATCTAGCAAAACCAAACCGAATCAGAAACTTCAGAAAAAAGGAAATTAGCAGGATTCCACATAGAAGCTGAGTATTGGCCATTCAGTGTCCATTCTGTAAGAATTCCTAAGAAAGGAATCATGACTGCACAAAACACTAAATTATTGCAAGAGATTCCCATAAGAATTACCTTAATGAGGCTTCTGCCTAATTAAATATCCCCTCAGGTATCTTGTCTTTTTTTCTGTGTGCCTGGACGAAACTTTACTCTTGCGCGAGAGACTTTTTAAAGTCCT
Organism: Eurypyga helias; assembly: GCF_000690775.1. Lineage (NCBI taxonomy): Eukaryota > Metazoa > Chordata > Aves > Eurypygiformes > Eurypygidae > Eurypyga > Eurypyga helias. The sequence goes on along the minus strand of NW_010249221.1, from coordinate 81,738 downwards.
TACTCATTGTAATATATCCATAAACTGTTATTTCACCTGGTATTTGTTTGCACTGAGCACTCACACATGACGCTCTTACATCACCTACTATTTCACAGTTTCATTTCACCAGAGATGGGTTACACTGAACCTCTTTATTCCTTGATCTGTGGTTAAAGTTTACTTTCATTCTTGAAGAACAATGGGTCTCTTAGGTTTCATGTACTGTTTGTTCTGTCTCGTTGGGTAAGAACGTGCTTTTTACCAGAATGCCATTTACAAAAACAGGATTCTAGTTCCCAGGTTCTTCGTGGTATCAACAAAAACTAAATAATTTACTATGTTCTTTTCCACAGAACATAAATCAAGAGAAGTATCCTAATTATATCTATCAACAAAACATGTTATGAGAAAGTTCCTAAGACAGAACACGTTCACAAATAAAACAGGAAAAATTAAGAACAAGAACATACAGATTTGTTTTACAAATGGACTGTGAAGATCAGAACTAATGCAATTAGATCTACAATTTGTGATGAAAGGAGTCCTACTCAAGGGAAATTCACCAAAATTAAGTCTGTGATTTCATAACCTTTTCTAGGATTCAGTAAACTATGATGTTACCCTACTTCTCTGATCTTGGGATTGATTATCAGGTTTATTCTGTAGACACCAACATGAAATAAAAATCACCTGGTAAAATTTAGAGCATTCCTAATATGAGAACTGCCCTGCTAAAGCCCATAGTTTGTATTGCTTCTTAGCAAGATGAACTTCTGAATCTCAGTGACTTATCTCCAAGACGTTTCAGGGAAGTATCATTGGATAAGATCTTTATATTCTACCTCGTAAACTGAGGTATATATGGCCACTGTTGTAGACAAAATGTTGAATTAATTGGACCTTCAATACATCTATTCCCATGTTACGATGTCTCATGGATAGATACTAGAATCTTGGTTGAAAGATTAACCACATCTTTAGAAAACATAAAACTTTATGTTCTTCTAAACAGCTTAATAGCTCTCTCCTATTTATATTTTTAAAAGGGAATAAAATTTATTTTGAGAAGTATTTAATTTATAGAGGACAAAGCATAGGGTAGTGGACAAACATGTAGAACAGCTACACTATCAAAAGCTCTTTGAAGAACCTGACTTTATGACTGACATCATAAAACAAGTCAGCCTCCAGGTCAAGTCTGATTTTCAAGCACGCTTTTTCTAAGGATATTCACCCCCTCCATTTCCCTTAAGGGCCTAGATACTTTTAACCAAAACTTGCCCCACCTTCTTTAACACACTGCCTATCTTTTCTAACTTTTCAGAGGTCCGCAGTTAAAATCCAGCACGGTAAGAGGATATCAGCAGCAGTTACTTAACGGGGAGAAGGATAAGGAAGCAGCTGACAGTTAAAAAGCTAATAAAATAAAATGTAGTAATGGCCAGCAACTCAGACCTCAAACCATTAAGTCCTGAAGAGACGGGTAAGAGGGGTAATAGTCGTAGCAAACAGTGTTGTAGAATAGTGTTATCCACTAACATACCACACACAGCCTGTGATTCTGCAATTAGGACAAGGTAAGCTGCATGCAGCTCATCCACTCAGTGATCATAACCATAAAATCTTCTAATACTGTGGTAACAACCAATTAGTTCTGTAAGTTTATGTATCTTTTGCCTCTCACCTTTGCCATGAAAACCGTCTTTCGAAAGATAAATCTTTAGTTATGATCACAAAAAGACTGTGTCTTATGTATAAGTACAACAGCTTTTAATTGAAATATGGTCTAATATCTCCACCTACAGAGCTGTCTCCCAGAAAAAAAAAGGTATTCCATATATTTTTCTTCTTCTTTGGAAAAAAAAATATTGTAAATTAACATAATCATATCTGTCACAAACTGAGAATAAACAATGGAACATTCACACTTAGACTTGCTTGACAGCACCTTATAAATTATGTTTTTTATTATGAACAGAGAAACAGTAGCGGTCACTGTCTTTTATACTGCACCTTCCTATGGAAGAGATTAAAAAGCATCACAAGAATTGGTAGCTGTCTCCTGGCAGACCTATTAGCAAATGCGTACGTACCATCCATATTTCATGTATGAAAAACTGAAGTATTTTAAGGGTGGGTGACATTTTAAAAAGCAATAGGGAAGTGGAACATAGTGTTTTAGAACTTGACTCAGCAAGAGTTCCTGTGTTTAACTTCATACTTCAACTGCAAGCGTAAACGGAATAGCAGTCCTTTTACCTGAAATAAGGTGGTTGTTCCAATTCTGCTGCAAATACTGGAAAAGACAATTCTATTTACTTCTTAGTATTTCTTACATTGCTGTTTCATATGTACTTGTGGTTTTGATTTTCAGCTGATTCAAATCCAGTCACAGTCAATGAAAGCGGTGACCTCTGTACCACAAGAAAGCCAGGGCCAGAATCATCAGTTGTTAAGTAAAGATTTATTGCTTTTTTAATAAACACCTTGCACCTCTGTATCATGAGAAAGACTCCTACAAACAACATCTCAACTGTATACCATCATAACATGCTTTACAAGAACCTGGAATATAAGCGTACAGAAGTTATAACAAAAGGATTTATAATTACCATTTAATTTTATAATTAAACCTAAAATACTGTCTATCCCTAAAAGGATGCACTAAGTTAAAATATGCTTAAATTTTACTCTTTTTGTAAGCTTATTCCTCTTTCATCAGAATTTTTCCATATAAGACAACTGATGAATGAGGACATGAAAATATATGATCTCCTAATGGTAGAACAATACAGATTACTATGCTATAAAATAATAAAAATTAATACTACTTGAATATACTATCAAATCAATTCCTTACCAAACTAATTTCAGTGGTTTTCTGGGTACGGAATATGTACCAAACAGATATTTATATAAGTACGAATTATTTGATCCCAAGCTGTTATTTCTACCTTTTTTAGGGGTAAAAAAAGACTACCTTCCAGGATTTAGGAATAGAGATGACTTTGTACCTGGATCAAACCCTATTTTCTGCATGGTGCTTTAGAGTTAAAACTGAGGTATGATATGAAAAAGATAGTATATTCTCTTGTTTTGCTTTTTTACATGGGAAAACAAGAAAACAAACAGCAAAAAGCTCACTATGAACAGTGACTTTCTAGAAAGTGTATGTGGAAGTATGGTCACATACACACATGCATGCCCACCTGCAGAATAAAGCTCATTTTCCTCTGAGAACAGAAATTACCTGTAACATATTGAGAATTTTTATAAAGATAAAGATTTCTTAAAGTAGCCTCCGTCTGGAGGATTAATGTAATCATATGCAACCTCCCAGTTTGCCAGTAGAAACGGTGCCACTGTTGGCAATGGAAACTGGGTCCATAAAATAGGAAAATATTAATGGCAGTTTGGTTTGTTTGTTTGGGTTTTTTCCTCCTCTTCTTTTTAATAGAAAGTGTTATTAAAACTCTACCCTGATCTTTTTCACAGTGATACGAGCTTTGACAAAGCAAGATACTTAAACATGAGGTAACTTCTACTAAGATTACATTCATGAAAGCTGCCAGGTGACAGCTCCACAGCTGGTATTCCAGAAATGAGCCACAGCACAAGCTAACACTGCAAATGTAGAAAACATTCTTCCCCCATGTCTCATCAGAGATCCAAGTCAAGGGCCTTCAGAGTTTGATGGGTCCAGTATTTGACTACTTAGCCAAGAAAAGAATTGGTCCTGTTAGTTTTCCCCCTTTACACTTGCCTTCCTACTCTCCAGGAGTAGGGGTGGCTCCTTTGTTCAATTTTCCCATAAACTGAATAATCTTCAAGTGTTCTTGGTTTGTATTCTTACTAACAGTTAGATTTATTCCATAATTAATTCCATAATAATAAAGCCCTATTTAGGGTTAACAGGAATCAGGTGATTTATTTTATGCACATCTCAAAAGCTGTAACTGCATGGCTTATCATTCAAAAGCTGAGGCTGCCAGGAAGGTATCAAAACTAAGAGAATATGCAGCTTCCCACAGGGATTTTTATTATCCAACATCATGGAACACCTGCCACGAAGTGGTCACTGTCACCACAAGCATCTCAGAGATACAATAACAGGTTTGCTAAGGGCAATGAGTGAAATTTCCTTCTATTATGTGCAGATTTGTTGTAGAACACAAGGGCTGCTCTAAACTTTTATGAAAACTTGCCAGAAGAAAAGCTATTATGAATCATAAAGGTTTTAGACTATACTGAGGCCTCGAATCACAGTTATTAGCTTAAGTAAACATGCTTTTAAATGAATATATTAAAAGGAACAAGAGAAATGGGAAAAACCCCAAAAAGACACAGTGGCATTCCACGTACACTGAAATAAGCTGAAGCTTGCTAACCGTCAGGTAGTAATACAGTACTGCACTGCTGCTTTGGTAGTTTCTGTAACCCCTGATTCTAGCAAGGGAAGGCAGAGAGGAACGTGGGCCATCAGCAATTTGTACAGAGGTTTACAGAATCTACAGTGAAGCTCATCCCGCAAACATTACGTTACTTTGATGAATGGCTTTTCTAGAGTAAATGGGCTTACACCTTAGAGAGATCAGATTCTTTACAGCCCTGAAGAATATGAAGCTCAGCAGCATAAACCAGCACAAATCATACAAAAGGAAAAGAAAAAAAAACAATCATGGTGATGTTAAAATTCTCTCTCTTGATGACTGTCTTCCATCTCTGTCTCTGCATAATACATATTTTTTATATATGAGAAATGTTTATAAAAGCACTGAGTTAACGTTTACTTTTTAACTGGTACTGATAGCAGTAATGGAGTCAATCATTACCATGCAATGCACAAATTAAAAAAAAAAAAAATTCTGTAGTATTTTCCCCCTCCCCACTCAGTTGGCATTTTTCCCCAAACAGAAGAGTCCTCACCTACTTAATGCTATGATGACACTAGCAGGTAGTACTGGAAAGTGATGTGAAGACCAAAATAGTTGAGGCCAAGAGGCTGACACCCTCACTGTGTGTTTAGAGGAGTTTTACATCTAATGCTAGACTGTTTGCATGGACTGAGAACACAAAGACTGGTGGCAATCTTTGGTTAAATTTATCTGAAGGAAATCCTGCTTGTGATCTCCCAGACGACTCAGCAACTAAAGAACCGAACGACAAACGGAAACAATCAAGATCCGCTTCCAAAGCGCCCTTCCAATCCAAGATACAGTGCCAATGCAGTTGGCACCCTGAGTTGTCCTTTCTACAAAAGTATGCTGTGCTTTTGATCATTCTTGATGCTCCTTTCAAGTTTTCCAGTATACTCCATCTTTTTTGAGATCAGACAGACCAGAACCTTGCAAAATATTCAAAGACACTGGCAAAACACACTGATATTTCTGAGTCAGTTCCCTGACCCATTTCTAGTATTTTGTGCCATTCGGTTTTCTTTGCTGACTACTAGAGCATTGGCTTTGAAACTATATGCAGACTGAGTAACCCCCATGCTCAGTGGGCTAGTATAATGAATCCTAAATTAGTGTAAATCTATGTTCGTAACTTCACATTAAAATTGTTTATACATATTTATATGTGGGAGAGATGTTAGACTCATTTTATCTGCATTGTGAGCTGATCTTGAAAACAAATCAAAAATAAATAAAAGTGAACCCTATCCAAATTATTTTAGTGACATGCGTTTCAGGTAATCTACACCTACAGGAATTTGTAAATGAATGCTATAACTAAATGACCCCAAATCCATTTTAAATATCAAAATATTATTAGATGTATGTTCCTATAAGCAATTAGAATTCTTATCAAACACTGGGAAAAAATCTTTAATTCAAATGTTTTGTAACATAAATGAGTCTTTCAAATGCAGCACCAGAAACCTATCAATCTCCCTAAAAAATATCAACCCCATCCTAAAACAGTCTACCCTGTTTATTAACAGCAATTATTATCTCCAAGCTGTTAACACGTTTCCTTTGGTATCAGATTTCTATTTTTATTTTAAAAAATAAATCCAATTTACATTTTAACACCTATGCTATACCAGAAGTTTTGAGACTTAAAATAATGCCAGCTTGCAGACCCAGTAAGCTGAATTCTGCAGTCCCAAGACCTCAAGAGACCTGCAGGGTTCCCATGGTCAAGTGAAATTTGACGTAGGACTTGAGGTCTCTGGGAATATTGCTCCGTTCAAGAGACCAGAAATAAGGACATTCAAGGAAAACATGAACAGAAGCCCAGCTGCATTGGTTTATGAAGTCTTACAAGAGAAAGTGATGGTTATGTCACTTTTTTCTACTCCTTGCAACAAGCATATCCTTAACATTCCGTAATACTATTCCGAGTTCCCTTTCTGTATCAGCCTCGGTAGCTGCAACACCACACCTGAGAAGGCATTGTTACTTATTTTAGCGTTACAGCTCTGCATGAAATTTAGTTTAATTCTACTCTCTACATCTCATTAAGATAAAAGAAAAGCTAAGTAAAAAACAAACCAGACCACAATCTTACAGTCCGTGCAAACAAAGAACGTTCATGGCAGAACAATTGGATACTGTCCAGAAGCTATGCATCAGCTCCCTCGTCTTTCCATGCACGTCTCTCATACAAGTGTCTTCTCAGCAAATACTGGAAGCTCTTTCATTTGGCATCTGCCATTCTGACTCCATAAATCATCCAGTCAATCTGATTCCGTAATATGAAGAGTGTTACATTTGTTCAGTGCCCACCGACTAATTGCCTTTCAAATTAGCAATCAAGTTGGTGATTTTAATGTTATTTAAAATTGATGTGTGAGAGCTCTGAGAAGGAATAAAAAATAAAACCAAAACAAAAGCCTGACTGTCAACGTCCTCCTGTTTATGTCTGGTGTGTCTTTTTGCTGGGTTTTAGGGGGTTCGTTTTCTTTTTTTTCTTTTCAGAGTTCTTTAACCAGCTAGCCTAGAGAATGAGCTGAGAGAAACAGAAAATATGAAAAGTGTCAAAGGAACTGGTTAAAGTCAAGTATTACATTAGATCTAGAAAGTATTACATCTAAATAAAATAACTCCCATGACATACTTCCATTATCAAAAACTATTCTCATAAATTCCCAAGGTACCTTTTCCTTAGCTTATTTTTAACATTCTTTCTGAATGTAAAACAGTGGTCAATCTATAACACTCAGGACTCAACACAGCATCGGTAGGTGAAGAAAAATCTATAGCATATGCAGGAAAGACATTTCATTTGTCCAGTTCCAGCTGAAGAGAGTAGGAGTCTCTACTGATTGCAGTGAGCTTTGGTATGGTTTGTAAAGGCGATCACTTTACAATAGAAAAATATAAATCGTGCTTCTGTGTGTATTACTGATAGTATCATCTAAAACTTTAAAACAAATAAATAAAAGACCAGAGCTGCAGACTCCAGGAAGTATTTGCATATGTCATAATTGCTTCTAGTCTGAGTAGTATAGAGTATATTGTTCACCAGCTTCCAAGCAGTTATTATGCACCATGAACATTCAGTTGTCTCAATGTTTTGTAAACACTTTTTTCTATACTGCTTGAAAGTATGCAGCACAGAAATGGAAATTGAAAACACTTGCAAGTTTATACTTAATAGTCTCATGGTTCTCCAAAGCATAACATTTTAGAAATGCTGAGAGTTACTAGAAAAAAAAAGTGTTTAATCCAATTATTG
>NW_010249221.1:14646-74056 GCF_000690775.1 Eurypyga helias | reverse complement strand
TTTCCCTTCCACATGATTTAGCACAGAGAAAAGAATTGCACAGAGAATGAAAAAAATGACAGCACAGTGGTTCTGAAGATTATTTGATCAATTCACTTTTTATGATTGTAAAAGTCACTGAGCTCAAGGCTCTCAAAAGCCTTCCACAGAAAAGCGCTGGAATAACTTTTTTTAAATTATGGAGCTGGTAAGAAAGTCACACATTACCCAGTAAGCCTACAAATCCTTATGACAGTGTATAACACATATCCTTAAAACTCTTTATGATAAAGTAGATGCATTTTTTTTTATTTGAAGAAAATTTGAATTCATGATAATTTAATTCTATTCAGGTTTTGCAGTATACAGATCTACCACACTGAATAAAATACAGGCATCTCCAACTGCACAGATGTATCAGATTTCTGAAGTTATGCCTGTTGTGTGGCATATTTATTGCTGAAACTGCAGCTCTGAGGGATTCAAATATGAATATTGATTACCTCAGGCTGTTTTGCAGTGATTTTGACACATCCAAATTTTTGAATCTGTATTTAAACATACACAAAATAATTCATCAATTTTTTTTTTTCCTTTCCCTATGGACGTGATTGTGTAATATACTAATAGGATGGAACGGTTTTCTATTACTTCTGATTTTGTGTCTTTACATAACCAATTAATTAGTTCATTCTACCTGTAGTAGGAGTGACCCTCTCTTTGACGCTTAGAAATCATAAAAAGGATAAAGAAAAAGACTTAAGTCCCTCAGAAGTCTTCAAATGGATTTAACATCATCAAGCTTTCTGAAAAATAAAAACTGGGGGAATAGTATACTTGCCTTGGACAGAGTGAAAACTAGGATTCTCTATTCTTGTATATTGAGCAGTACCATACGGACACACCAGTTCACCAGCAGCCTGCAAAGGTGTTTCCACAGTAGCTTTTTGCTTCTTCATATGTAGTGAGAATAATTTTACACTGCCAGTAGAACTTAAAGTATGAGACATACATAAATGAAGGCCTATAAATATGAGGTATGTCCAGCCTCACAAAATTCAGGGACCACATTCATCCAAAAGCTTTTGATGAAAGGCAAACATTTCATCCTGCCTTCTAAAAGAATGAATAGAAGCAGGCAGCAAAGTTGTATTCTATTCCCTTTTCCATCCAGATATACAATGGGACCTGCTAATAAATTTCTCAAACAACATATATGGTGTGAGCATGATCTAGGGTTTTAGTTTGGTGGCACATCTCTTTCTTGATCTACATTTTCTGTAATTCAGAAGTTAGAGGGTTTGAGTAAAAAGCAAAAATTTACTTGAAAATAGGAACATTTTTTTATATTATTATTTTTACAGAAGAATGAAATACACTAGGTGTCCAAAGGCTCTAATGACCTCTGCCTTCTACCACTCAATTCAATGGCACATAAAATTAAGCTTCATTAAGAAATATAATAAAAAAAAACGCTTTAAAAACAAGCTACCAAGAAGGTTTTTGTTGTTGTAACTATGTAATCCTATGGCTACATACCCTGTGCCCTTCCTGATTAATTTTTGATGCTTATTCCTGATTAAAGCCATCATTTATCTTTCTGTTTAGAAAAATAAGTGGGTAATCACTCTAATTTTAGAGCATCTTTGATATCAAGATGTTGTTTTGAAGGTAAGCATTAGGGCTTTTTATTCTTGTGTTGATTACAAAGCACCCATCTCACAGGTCATTTCTAAACTAATCCACTTCCTGAAGCTTTTTCTAAGAGAAAATTGCTTTCTTAACAAAAACCTCTTCCAGTTACAAATAGTAAGGCTGATATCCCTTAGTAGTAGTTCTTAACAGCCTAGAAGAACAACAGTAATTTCTTAAACAGGCAGTCAGTACTATGAAAGCATTCAGTACATTTATACTATACCCTTAATGGAAGGAGAGAAGGCAACAAGGACAACTACAGGGTGATAGAGGGCTACATCAACTGCCAGACCTATAGACCGTGGTGTTTACAGTACACATATATACACTCAATTTAATTCAAATTAAATAAACGTATATCGCTCAGGTATCTGGGGAATCCCATTTTTTAAAGCAAGAAGTATAACGAAATACAGGCAATGACGACTCCACTGAAGCTGGCACCTGTATAAATTCTGGTCTTCTGAGCATGAAATCAGGCTTCTGGCAACATCCTTCATCTTTTCTTTTAGAAAGTATGCTACCAATATATTTCAGTGTAAGGAAAAATACATAAACAAGTATGTGCTCAGGTGGACTGAAAAGACAGAATGTATATACCAATGTAAATGCTCTCAGTGAATTACTAGAGAAATTAAATCAGTCTTTATTTTACAGGCTCCTTAGTAAGGTAAAAAGGTTCTTTCTAAGCTAGAGAAATAAACAGCCAATTAGTGATCAAACACCTGTTTGCAGATTTAAAGCAAATCTCTTTTTAACAGAATCTTTTCTCACCACGCTTTGATAAAAAGACTTATTGTAAGCCCCATCCCACCATGAAACAGAATATGAAGTGATATTTGTGTGCAAACTATCATATTTTTCTGGTTCATTTTCAAGATCTGCGGCATTTACATATGACCTTTCCATTTTTATTAACAGTTTATTGGATTTTTGCATTGCAGCCAGCAGAAAAGAAAGGTAATTTACAGAGAGATTTGACAGTTATACACACAGCTATAAACTTCAGTCCATTAACTTATTTCTCATGTAACCTTTCTCTGATTCTACTCAAACACCCAAATAAGAGCATAGCTTGTTTTTCCTTATGTTAAAAAGACCTCATCATGAGTCCCTGCTTATAGAACATCAAGTAGAAGGAAAAGCTCTGCCAAGCTTTTATCACAGTTTTCTCTGGCTCTTAGGACATACAGAACTCAGTTTAAATAATATAATTCAAGATCAAATTGCTTATATACTGCTAAGGTTTGTGTCTTGCCTTAGTAGAAGATGGCAAGAATTGTATTGTGTTTTTAAAATACAGGTGGTTACACTGGTGAGCTATTACATGGCTATTTAATGTACCACATTATCAAACTGATGTATATTTTTTGCATGTGAACACTGTCAGATTTTACATAAACATGGGTACACAAATGATATGCAGACAGGAAGGGCAGCAGGGAAATTCTAGTGTGATTGCCATGCATGTGTCAAGGCTTTCTGCACCATTTTCTGACTTCATCTCCAAAACATGCATTTCTTTCAGCAAAGTTGTTTTCCTATATTTCTTTCCTATAGTTGTTTTCTCTGATGCATGGCAAGGTCTTGTAAAAGATAACCATTGCTTTAATTTTTAATATATGTATGAAGCTTCCTCACAGTGGACTTAAAAATTTCAGGATGGCTACTCTCGCAAAAGTGCTTCTTTCAGAAGGTGGCATGTTTTCTTAGCATTTTACAGCTCCAAAATAAAATAATAAAGAAGCGGCATAATCCATTATAGAGTTCAGTAGGTAGGAGTTTTCCCAAATTTTCTTACATCAAAATTTTTCCCTTCGCAATTATAAATTCATACCTTGTAAGTTGGATCATGAAGATAATTTTGTCTGACGTCTGGATAGCAAACCGTGGGTATGTACCACATAATTTGAGACGGCCATAATTACCAATTTAAACTGTAGCTGGGATTTATTTTCAATAGAAGATCCAATTTAATTACAAAGAAATCAAAAATTTCCCAAAACAAAATATAAATCATATCCTGCTTTTGATGTAATTAGTGACCATTTCTGACCACCACAGTTACTTCAGTTTGGTTTCCTCAGCCAAAAATCTTCCCCTGGAAATAGTTTAAAGTGTAACTAACCTAATCCTTCCTAGGTAAGCTGAACAGGTAGTGTTTTTAAACAGAACAGGACAGAAAAATAATACTGGCATTACTAGATCAGAAATCACTCAAATTCTGTATTCTTTCCAGTTTTAGCAACTTGCTTTTCTGGAGAAAGAGAGAAGCACACTTCAGTGCTGATTCTGCAGTTAGCTATGAAAAGGGATACAGCAGAGCAGGATTCAATTTCTAGATTTCCTCTCACTTGAACTTTCTCATTGACCTTTTCTAGCAATCCATTCAGAATTACCTTTTCATTGATAATATGAAGCCAGTCATTTTGTCCTCTTCTTTGCCCTTAATTTGTTCTTACCACTTCATTTCAAAGGTACAATTTTGCAGCACTTCCTGAAAGCACTTCAATCTTGATCAAATACAAATAATTTTATGATCATTTTTGAGAATCACTATGGACAAGATGGTGAGTAGACATGCATTTTTCTGGCTACTTAGCTCTTGAATTCCAGGGAATGAAATTGTTGATAGATTATTAGAGAGGATTAAATTTTAATAGATTTTAAAAATAAATATTAACTTAATAAAATAGCTGATTTAGAGGGTAAAAAATATGTTTGTATTTTTAGCCTACTTTATATTCATCCAATGAGGAAACACATAAGTTAGTGCTATCATCAGTAAGAAAATAAGCCCAAATTTTAAGATATTTCTAAAACACAGCAATAAGTTTGAAAGGGAAGAATACTAAGTTATGTATTCTATTGCCTTTGCCTTTCTATCAGTAAAAGATTCATCCTTTGTAAACACAGGGAGGCTTCCAAAGGCTACTGAGATTCAAAACCTTTCATGATCAATTGGAACAGCACATGTACTTCCTTCTTGATTTGGCAGATAAAGGTGACACATAATGATTCTTTAATCCTTAGAGAGTATGCTGGGTACAAGAAGGACAGAGCGAAGGCTGGACGAATGTCCTGATTCAATTTGAAACTTTAAAGCAAATTCACTCTTCTGCAAATATCCATCATTCAGAGACTGTAAAATAAAATGACAGATAACTACAGAGATTAGACAACTCCAGTTTTTCAGCTCGCCCTTTATGGTAATGCACATTGGGTTCACAATCCTTATTAAGTTAAAGTAGCAAAGTGAAAGAGCGTTTTACCTGTGTGCATACAAGGAATGGACAGGATTCATTAAAATAATATGTAGCAGTAGTGACTAGTTCTAGCACAATAGCAATTGTAAGCAAGGTTAAGCAAGCATTATCAGGCCTCTCCAAGTATAATACAGCATCATATGGAGAAAAAGATTACAGTCAGGACTAAGGAAATTTTGAGTAATCACTTTCAGGTGACGAGCAATTTTTTGCTATTAAAGAAAATGTTTACACACTTTGGTCTACCCTGCTATTGTTGCCAGGATTCTGTGAAGGTACAGAATAAACGGAACAGCTTATATTTTATGCTTTATCAAAACTTCAATCAATATGGTTTGTCTTTGGAATAACTATGCCAAATTTATCCTTCATAAAGAAAAACGAAGAATAAGGAAAATCAGTTTCATTTAGAGGAAAGCTCTTAGAAAGGACACTTGATTTCTGGGCAGTTCTAGGGCTAGGAAGTAAAATAAACATTCCAAGAATTAAATTGCAGCTAAGTAGAAGTCAAGATTCAGAATACCGTGCACTTTACACCATAAGTCTAAATTAGGTAGAGACTCTGTCATCATTGTAGGCATCTAAAAATTAAGCTTCTGGATTGTGATACTTATGTTGCACTTGTTATCAATTGAGAGACAATACCTTATAAAGATAATTCTTGAAAAAACGGTAAATGAAAAATTTATTTTTTCTTTGTCTCTCTGACTAGCTGTGACTAACATAATAAATATAACTAGTTTATATTTTATATGTTGAATTACTAGATGGTTAAAATCAGTAGGAATGTAATCACAGTTCTGAGCAGTCTGCTAAATGAGATAAAATATTTGTGAAGTAGCAATGATCGATATCTTGTAAATCAAGATGAACAAAAATACAGCTGAAGATGTTAAACAGAAACCTTCCAAACCAAAAATAAACTAACGTTTTGAACCACAAGGTAATGTAAATTGGTACCATAAATTTACTGCAAAATATTATTTACTGTGAAAGAGAATGATAGTTAAATGAAACAAAATGTACAAGAAAACACTGCACTTGAATGCAAGATTCCATAGAAGCGGATACTCAGGCCAGCCTGAAGTAACTTGGTGCAGTGCCACAGCAGAATATACTGCAAGCAGAGATACTAACCCAAGCCTCAAACACTTTAACCATGCCAGCTACTCTGTTTCTCTTGACAGCTTATTAAGATCATTGGACATTTCTGTAAAGTACCGGATTAAACGAGACACTTAGATGGAAGTTCACACACAAATTTTCCAAGAGCAGTTGTAAGTGCATTGCTGGGGTATTCACGTGCTCTCCTGCTGTGCTTAACACTGATCAGTCACTATGGCACGCTGCTCACACCGAATATTTTCAGATCAATAAAAATTGGGCAGGATACCTAAGGTGTTAAATATGGTCTCACTTTTGCTCTCAAAAGACCATGCCGATTTTTATCTTTTCAATATACTCCTGTTTATTTCTGAAATGGTTTCTATTAATGTATGTACTTTCCAGTGAACAGAAATAATCACAGTGAGCATGCAATCTGATTTATTCTCCCCTATAAATCACCAGTTCCTGGAAATGCATGTACATTTATGTTCACCTATGATAAAGTGCACTGGATAGCCCCACCATTAACCTCTTACTCTATTGCAGCTATTATATTGCTAGAAGAGACAAGAGGATGAGATAAATCAGACTGTATCTAATGCAATGCAGAACCAGCTTTTCTGGAGAGAAGCACAAAGCATTAACTGCAGTAATGCAGCTGCTGAAAACCACCTAAGATGGCCCTAGTTCCTCCCTCAATTATGGAGAAACTAATTTCTATTCGTATAAGACAAATTCCACAAAAATGGTTGAGCCACTTGGAGCCTGTATTATCACCTCTCAAAAATAAAAATAATTTTAAAAAATTTTATTTGTAATATCAGCTAATATTTTCATCATTCATTCATAATTTGAAGCTTCAAAAATCTGTTTATTAATTTCATATACATTCCTCAAATGCCCTTAACATCCCATAACCCAAAGAGTTAAAAGCTTTTGTTAGGAAGTTCATTCAGCAATAATAATCTCGCAGCTTTCCTCTGTATCTTTCAGCCCTAGTGGGGCTGAAATGGGGTCCTGGGCCATGGCCAGGGGGTACAAAGAGGCCTGTGGGGGCACACAGGGCTCTGACAGCTACATTTAACAAGTGAACTCTAATGGTTAGAAATTGTTATTATTTGCCCAATAAAATTAACAGACATCCAGAATGAGCTACTGTCTGCTGTTCTAAAATGCTTGGACAATCCAAATTTGGAACTGTAAGTGACAAGGCTTAATAAGACCATGCCAGAAGAAATCAGCTAAAATTACTACATAGAGATACCAGCTTTTCTGCAGAGCATGGGGTGTTAGGCATTTAAATTGCTTGTACAAAAGCAAAATAACTTTGGGAAACTGTCCAAGGTTTGCTAAATCATTAGTGCATACTACTGCTTTGCTATCAAGAGTTCCACAAAGGAGTTCCCATCTTGAGGCATGTGTCAGATTTACTGGGAAAAATAATATCCTGTCACTTACGAAATCCCATGGTCACTTTACAAATACATTAATTTCTTATTCGTCTTAATTCATTATTCTGGTTTACAAAAACTCAATTGTTCTGCTACCCACTTCGTAAAAGTACTCCAGTATGACTCTTCCTGCCTAAAACCTCAATTCAAACTCAGACCTTTGTTTTCTGAAGGAGTTACTCTGGAAATGTGACAGCAAATGGCCTGTTCTCTTCAAGTCTCTGCTACTGGCAAGAGGTACGATGAGAGTCCAAAATGATGCATATATGGAGCTGGGCTTTCATGGGTGGGAACTGAGCATTAAGCGAACAGAAGTAACCTGACCTACACTCAAAGGAGCAATTTTTTTTTCTCATTTTTGCTCTTTCCAGTTTTCCTTAAAAACTGAAGGCATTTCTTGGTCTTTGCTACATACTTAGGGATTTTTGCAGGAAAAATACAGCAAAAAATAAAATGTGTTGAACGAAGGAAAAACTGATGTCAAAATGGCTACCTTTAGGCATTGTTATCAAAGAGAACTTCCATCTCCATTAAACCAAAACAGAAACCCTAAAAATACTCTGTTATCTGTCATACCTGTACTGTTACATATATGACTATCCCAATTTCCATGGAAAATGTTAGCAGAAGGAAAAGATACTTTGTATGCCATAAAATAAGCAGAATATTTTTGGAGATGAGGAAATAAATTTGAGAGATACCTATTTCTCCATATGCAGAAGCATTGATGCCAGTCTTGGAGGATGGGGAGAAAGTGTTGGTTGGCTACCGTCTTCAGGCAAACTTCATGAACAAAACGGGAACATGCATTCTTTGCAGTTTAAAGGATGCCCTTGAGTATATACACGCACACACAGACATACAGTCTGTACACAAGAATTGAAGAAAAACTCCGTAAAATCTATACTCAGTCAAACACATAGGAAATATTTTTATATACCTCTCACATATATAGTAGAATAAGAAAAAATGGGTTGTTTTTTTTTTTTGAGAGTCCAAATAGAATTAGGTTGTTCATTAAATAAACTAAAATACAAAAATAATCCAACTGAATGGCTCATCATTATAGCTATGAACGAGAGTGCTAGTTTCAGAATTTAAGATGTAGACAAGATAGGCAAAGGTAAGTACATCTGAAAGCACCTTAATGACTCCTGCTACTGTCTTAAATGTTTGGAAGTCGTATCTTCTCCTCCTTAGCTGCAAGTAGGTGTTACCACTCATTTGTAAAAAAAGACACCGATCCCCTTTAATAATATGTATGAAGAAAATCACAAAATTGAGTATTGCTGCAATAAGGCGGCAGAGTAAGAAATGGGATAGGGCATGGGCATTGCGGAAGTCCGATGATGTTAAGGAAACCAACTGTACACATTAGGGCTGATCAAAACAGTGCTTCAAGAAATTCCCACTAAAAAGGGTAAGCAAAAAACAAATTAGGTTGTTGCAGGAGTGAAAATTAACATTGGCAATAACAGATGAATATGCATTCAGGCTTTGCAACCGTCAGGAAAACTGCAGACTGATCTTCATCTAACTTTAAATTTAAGCTTAAATGGAAACTTTGAACACTGGGCTTGCCTTGTCTTTTTGTACTTTTATATTAATAAATAAACCTCTGCTACATATGATGAACTTAAAATTGGGTCCACTAACACTAACTAACCATCTCACTTTATTAACTTGGCAAAGAGGCTGAGAAAGAATATTAGTTTCAGAGGTACTTTCTTTTCAGTGAAAATGTGACTGTAACAGCACAGGTGAATTTAGTAAGCTTGAGTACATAATAAAACTCTCTATGCTAATGCAGTATCACCTGGAGTTCAGCCAACTGGTAAAGCCTGTCTCAAAAGTCTTGAAGTAAACACAGAAAAGCAAAACTGAATATGCTGGATGTGAGTTGAAAGAAATTTCACATACATTCATGGCAAGATGTTTGCTTCACAAAGCAAATTACATTCCACCACTAGAATGACTGACTGCCTTGGAGAAGCACAAAACAGTACACGATGGAAAGAGGAAAATAACATTGACAACCACCATCAGAAATACTGCAGGAAAGATAACGTGGAACAAGAAACAAGGAAATAGACTCTGTCCCAAATATCACATGCTGATACTCTGAGAAGAATCTAGATAAATACTGCTTTCTAAACAGCAGAGACATACCAGTATATTTTTCAAAACTAAGCATACATGGAAAAAAAGAAAATTAAAAAGCAGTTAACATTTAAAATGCCAGCTAAATTAAAACCAAAGTTACCCACTGCAAGGCAACTGCTGAGTATTATTTATCAAATTTCAGGTAGTTCTCTGCAAGGACCACTAAATGGAGATGATTCCATAACTGCTCTGCAAAATGGAAAATAATCCCGAGACTGATACTACTTCAAAGCCTCATTTTGTTTCATGTGTGTTCAAGGTCTCTTGTTTCTGCACTGTATGAATGAGCTAGATTGCCAAAATAAACATCTGTCTTAAAAGAACCAAAAGAAATACATGTAGCTCCTTCTGAAATCCAGTATGGATTATAAAGAAAATTTAAGACCAAGCATTAAGGAAGATGGGCTAAAACTAATACAGCTTGTTAAGCAGCATATGGAAAAGGACTTGGGGATTAATGGTTAAGTAAAATGAGTACAGATGTCTTATGATGGATAAGTTATGTCTAACCTGCACCAACTCCGAGAGGGCAGGGAATTCAAGACTAATAAAGAGTGACAGAGTAAAACAAGGCAGGAAAGGCTTAGCCCGCATGAGTTCTCTGGAGGAGCTGGAATTTATATTAAAATTTACTTTAAAAAGGGCTGAGAGTACAAAAAGCAGCAGACAGTTTTCTGTACATTTCATACTATCATACAATAAGTAAAATTTTTGCTGTTAGAAAAGGCGAGAGATGTCTAACTGACATGATAATACAGGATTCCTGGACTTGGCTTGAGTTCTTTTGAGCAGAGGGCTGGTGGCCAAGCGACAACTGTCTCGCCAGCTTCTACTGAATGACAACCATGGTCAGGTCTGACCAATGGGGGAGATCATGGCACAAGCAACTGCCCCAGCTGTCAACAGAGGTTGGGGGAGGCTCTTGTGCCACTTTCAGAGCTGAGCTGGATGCCAAAAAGAAGGAAGCAGATTGTGACAGAAAAACATTAATACCCCCAAGATCGAGGGGAAGAAACGTACTCTGAAGTTCACAAGCCTCCTACTGAGGATCTCTGGAGTGACTATGACAACTTGTTGCAATGCCTCCTCCTCCCTCCCTCTTTGTGCTTGAGAAAGACTGAATCTGTCAACTTTGGGATCCAGAAGGACATTGAGAAGGTGAGCATAACATCAGAGAAAAGGAGTAGATGCTAAAAAAAGAAAAAAAAAAAGAAAGAAAGAGCAGGAATAGCTGGGTTTTCTTTTTATTAATAATTGTGCTATTAATAGTCTAATTTGTTTAATGCAGAAAAGACCTATTAGACCACTAAAAAAAATTGGACTAATATAAATTTCATATATATAGTGTGTTCTTTTGCCCATAAGAAGATTTTAACTGAAATGTTATTTTCAATGTCAGAAAGCTCCAAGAGGTCAAAAAGTGAAATAGGTTTGTCAGAGAGATGCCCAAGTGTGTTATCAGCAGGACAAACATATCTAGTGCTAACACTGATCAGAACTGCTGATGGTGGCTTAGAAAAAGGCAGAGTTTCGCAACTGCAAGGTGCTACCAAAAATGAGGGTGTTTCTTAGGTTGTACAAAATACATACCAACAAGAATCTTTTAATTGATTATTATGACCATGACATTTGTGTCAGGTGAATAAGCAGGAAATAAGGTAGGGAAAAAGTGTCAGGAGAGACGGTTTGATAAACACTACCCTAGGGCATTACTCAATATAGTAGAAAATGTGTAACTAGCTTAGGAGCTGAAATTAAATAAGGGAAGATTTCAGACTAGACTTCAGGATGGAGCACTGCCGTAATATCATAACTGAGTATTTGCAGAATAAGAATCTAATTATTTTTCCTGCCACATTCTGCCATATCTTACTTTAATCTTGATTCTTTGATCTGGTAGTAAAGTCAATATTTTTTGTCAATATGCTTTTTTTTCCCCCTCACAGATGCCTAAAATAGGTAACTAAAACTGCAGTGATGAGAACTCAAATTAAAAACAGCAGCTCTATTCTTAAACACTTTACTGTCCTTCAGAAAAGACTGCTTATTAAAACAACTAACCCCTTTATAAAACTAACATCCACTTGTGCAATATCAGCAACTGCTTATTTACTGGATTTGTTTTCCACAGCTTCCATTTCATTTCACTGAGCACAAACTTTGGTGATTTTATGTGATTTTAGTTAGATATATACCTAAAGATTTTGGAAATGAATCTTTAAATTTCCCTTCTCAGATGATTGAGTTTTGTATTACAAAAGAGAATTAGTTAACAGTGGAAATAATCTTTAAAGGATTTAATTCTTTCAGTCTGCATTTCTGCTTCTCTTTTCTTTCTTAGGAAGTAACTGAATAGGGAACAGTTCATTCTTTCATTAGCTGAGAATGAGAAATGATGATAGGGGCATTTTGTTGCAATACAGAAGCCAGTTTTCCATCTCAGCATTGTAAAAATTGGACTGTCTGTTGGGCTTTTATTGTTGGTTGAACAATAAAAGTGTATGAGAAAACTCAAAAGATAGCAACTAAATTTTTCACTTCTTCCAGGTTCATGCACACCTATAAACCTGCGCTGGTCTCCGGTCAGGGAAGTTTAGTTGAGTGACTTTTTATACCATACATTCTCTGCCATTGATTTTTTTCAGCATGATTTCTTTAGTCTTTCTCCATCATATGGCCTTCATATTAAAGATACGGCCAAACCCACTAAACTATGATAAACTGATACTATCCTTAGCCGTAATCAATATTTTTCTCTATCAAAGCAATTTAAATTGGTTTAGTTTGCTTCAAAAATTTCATATTCCTATTTTTTCATGCATGTTCTCTTGAATCTCAGTGTCATTAATATCATCCTTCATAGAAGATCTACTAACCATTATCTAAATATGCTTGTTCCCTGCCTTCTGAAGGTTTCATTCTTGCTTCAAGTATTTACATATTTAAAATACAGTTCTCCAGCTACTGAAACATTAAAACACCCCACTGGTTTTATCTGCCTAAATAGAAATGCATTTTTTGTTTTTTTTAGAGAAGGCTACCATTACAAAAAAAATTCCTTACATTTCTTGTACATTTATACATACTGTAATCTGAATTAAGGATAGAGGCTATTAATCTTGTTAAGCTCGTATAAGATGGCAACCCTCTAGTAAAGTTGGGAAAAAATGATCAATTTTAAAATGGATTTATGTTTCTTTCAATTTGAGGTCATGGAATACTGAATTTTGTAGGTCATCACAGACTGTCAAAAACCACCGTGTATAGTATGGTCCATCTTATATTTCCAAAGCATAAGTCTGTCACACGGATTCTTACCGGATATAAAAGATATAAACAAAACCACTATTTGATCAATAGGTAATGAAACATGAAATTAGGAAAGAAGAATTGCTTCTACACTGCCGTAAGTAAGTAATGTCTCTTAGTATGCACATCCTTTTCACATGTAGTCACATTCATCTTACTAAATTTAGGAGTTTAGTATGAGGAAACTTTAAATGTATTAGGAAATATACTTTTTTTTTCATCTTAAACTGCTGATGCATATACTAATTCTGTTAGGGAAAAGAACAGATTAATCTAGAGAATGTCTGTTAGTAAACCTATGAAAGCAGAGAACAGCTTATTCTTCATGTTCCAGAGCATCCTTCCTATTAAATTTATCTTGAAGTCTGCTTAAATTAAATGTGACTAAAGAATGTATCCATTTCTCTCTGTGAAGTCTTCAGATATATCATAAACAAGCCAGCTCATTGGAGATATGATGAAGTACAAACAATCAGGAAGGCATCCAGCTACATGATAGGAATAGGGCCAGAGAAACTCCAGCTGTTTATGCAAATGCTGATACTGAGTGGCTGGCATCTTTTCAAGGACCAGAGGATCAGTGGCATATTTGTGTGTTCGTTTAGTGTGTAATAGATGTTTACTGCATCAAACAGGAAAAAAAAAAAACTAAGCCAAAACCAAAAACTTCCCAGCAATGTTTAAAGGCTTTGCTGAACTGGGACATGCAATAGTGCCTCACTCACTCTTGCTCAATTAAACTTGCCCAGAGGTTATACTTTATTACTGATGCCTTCTATGGCTTCAGACTGAAAGTATTTTCTTTTTCTCTAAGCAACTTCTGAAAAGCAGCCACTTATGAGGTGCATGCTGCCAACACACTTCCCGTTTTGTTTTGTTCTGCTTCTGTTCAACATCTAATTTTTTTTCTTTGTATCTACTTCATGGCTTTGTTACTTCTGAAAAGAATTCAATTCAAAAATTTACAATGATGAATTCTCAGTGCAAGCCTGTATTTACATAATTCAATCACTTCCAAGTTTTCTTTTGCAGAATAATAAACACACATCAGAATATGAAGATAATGAATATTTAAGTATTAACTGTAATATTACTAATTCAAAGGCCAGAGATAATACATCTACCTGTCCTGAAATACAGGTAAGGTCCACGTGAAAGAAATATTTCTCTGTGCGACATACTGGAAATAATACTAGAAAAATCCTTTATCACAGTTACTGTTGTATTTAATAGAGCTAAGCTTTCAAAATATAAAATGTATAATTTGTTTCAAGAACAACAGAATATTTCAAAAATGTTTTCTTAAAAAAGTTTCACCCAGCCATAATTCATCTTATCAGACACAGTTATAAAAAACACCTGCAATATTTGAATACCCCTTTATAGCAGGTAATTAGAGTCATACTTGTTTTACAGATCTATTAGAAGTTGCAGAAATAGTTTTTGTAAGTTTTGAAGGAAAATTGTTCATACATTAGATAACTTAGCATATTTGTCTACCTCTGCTGCATATGGGCACATAAGAGTTAATTGTTGAGAATGTCTCCTGAACTGGCCATGCTCAAACACTAAGCATTAATTGTTGGCAATGTTACGATAATCTTAACTGACTAAATATGTTTTCCAAATATTTATAGCTCACTGTAGTGTATATGTAACTTTGAAATGTATTTTAAATCATACTAGGTAGTAAGCCTGTAATCTTGTAATCACAGAATTTTAATACAGAATGCAGCTACAAATATTTTTACAAGATGGTTATCACCTGTGATTATAGTTCTAAAAATAATAGTTAAAAAAACCTCAATTCTTTAGTCACATTTTAAATTAAATATATTTCATTGTGGCTTAAGAGTCATGTAATAATAAGAATATTCCTATACTTCTTAAGATGTAGTAAGTACATTTGGGTTTATCAGGCTGTGCTGCTCTTAAGAAATCCAACATAAAGGCAAATACACAGCACATTAAAACACAAGAATAGTTCCTCATTATTATAAAACCAGTGTTGCCTTACATTTTTTCAAAAATAGAACTTTTGCACTGACAAAAGTTACATACAGAGAATTTCTGACTCGGCAGTTTTTGCTGCAATCTTCCTAGATTTTATAACTTTGTAACGTCAGTTTTATCAAGACTCTCTTTTAAGAGCTGCTACTTGTCCCATAACGTATAGGACAGCTATATTCTTCTACTGACAGCACTGCATAACAGGTGAAGAAACATCTTCTAGGAACCGTAAAGACGTATGAAGGATTTTATCTGCTGTACAAACGAGGATCCCATTTTCCTTCCACATGCCTTCTCCCTGCTCATGTCTGTGATTTGTACCAAGATAAGCATTCAGATCACTTACTCTGCATGAAATTTCATCACAGCTGTTTGGGAACATGTTTATATTAAATTTACTTAGCAACATTGGGAATCTGAAAAACTTTGATATTTTTAAAAACCTAGACAGTAATATATTATTTAGGCTTTCACGTCAAATGAAAAAATAGAATTACAATGCAGGATTGAAATGGCACATCAGCTGTTGCTTGCTTATCTATTACAGGCAGACCTCTGTTCTTCACCAAATTTAACATCCAGTACAATAAAGCATTCTTTGTATATGGTAGAAAAACAAGGAAGAAAACTTTTTTTTCCCTTATCAATTTAAGACATTCTTGAGTGGCCTTGTACCTGATAAAATCAGGCTTGTAATGTATTTTTCATCTTCCAGAACAACCTGACAGCATTTGCTTTTAAAGTTTAATTTTCCAAGAGAGAAAGATACTGTAAACAAAGTTGTCCTGTTTAGTCCAGGGGGGTGGGGTGTTTTTATTTTACTTGGGTTTTCTGTTTATTTTTTCAAACACTGTTTGTTTTATTCACTTTTCAGCAGTTTCCTGGTGCATTATATGGGTCTGGAAATAACCAGGAGACATGGCAACTGTTATTAGTTGCTACAGTTAGTGTTCTTACAAGTTGCTCTGGAGGCTTCTGGCTTTCCCGTAACACCATGCCTCATGGCCTGCAGGCTGGATTTAAGCAGGCGTTAATGGAAAGGACAAAGTTTTGGCGACAACAGAGGACAGTTACAAGATTTCATTCACATTCACTCATTATTTGAATGCTATCATATGGCATGCTGCTGACTTCAGTCCTCAGAGGGAAAGCACTAATTTTCAGTACTGTGCTTAGCGCCACTAAGTCTTTGATTATTGACTGAAGTATGTATAAATATTGATAGGAAAGCATAAAAGTTAAGTATTTGCCTTGAGACGCTCTTACAACACACACCAAAATTAATTAGCTACTATGATAATTATTATTATTGTAACGTTCTCAGGAAAGGAAAAACACTTTATATGTTAAGGAATGAATGAAAGAACTTGCACACTACTGAAACTTTTCTCCTTTGTATTTCCACTTGCTACCATATAATCACAGTGTGGGGGACAGACTTGTAGAGTGTGGAATTTTTATTCATATAATGCTTACCTGAATACTGTTAACAGCACACAATTATGTGAAAATATGTATACGGAGGAGTTCCGAGTCCTTCTTGACTCCCCCTCAAGAAATAAATAGTTTTTACAGTCTTAGTAAATTACCTGTGCTCTGTCAAGGCCTTGAGGAAGATGTCAGCTTATCCTTCTGACTTTTTGATTTCATGGATGACTAGCTATGAATTCCAGTTTAATTTTTTTCACATATTAATCTCTTAATGATTTCACCTCCCAGCCTGCCTCTGCTCCCTCATGCTTTGATTGTGTAAAATAGCGATCTGGCAGACCTGTATCAGGCTATCATCTTCTGCTCAGACTTTTCATCGATGTCTAGCATCCCAGCTATACTATGTCCATGATACCCCTACAATACAGCCTTTCCCATCTCTTTGGTGATAAAACACATGATCTAAGCTTTCATCCTCCTGGATCGCTATCGCATTTAGCACATGCAGTGCACCTATCCCTGAAAGGGAATAGTGATCACTATTGAATCATCATTGAAAACACTTTAGAAAACGTTTTGTTTACTTATTTGTTTTAAATGGCTGTCATGAATATCCCTTAAAAATCCGAACCTGTTAGCAAAGGGCTTGAGTTCATAACAAAATTGAAATCTTACTAGAAGGTTAAAAACCTGGACCAACAAATACTGTGCTTCATTACAGCATGGTGCTACTGACACAGTAAGGTTGAACGCCCATGGCAGGTAGGTCATCCAGCCATCACCTGATCTGAAGGTTGAAATCAAACATGTAGAAGCAGCAGCAACATGGAATGCTCAGAAAAGCAGTAAACACGTGCAAAACTTAGATTCGAGTTCACCTGATTTAGGAACACACATGTCAGTTTTGATAGTCTATTGTGTAAGATTAATCCCTTCAAAGCTGAATAGAAAAAAATAAATTAAAATAAAAAAAAAAAAAACAAGAAAAAAAGTCCTGTGCTAAGAATGAGCTTCTCTGTCCTAACACTCTTCCTTCTCGCAGTGTAACTTCGCCCACTCTGGACTGTGATTATTTTGTACACTTCAGAAAAAAATCTCTTTAAAGTTATTTCCATTGAAGAAAAAGGGAAATAGAATAATTTATTCTTGTTTATGTACCTTCCTAATCTTTCTATGTGCTGACTGTACTTGAAGATTGTTGACCCAAAAGAATCCTAGCTCACGGCTCAGAGTTTTGAGTGAAGTTAATTACAAATTCAGAGGAACTATCTGTGGCTTTGCTGTTTGGTTGGTTGGTTTGGAATTTATTATTATATTTTGAGGTATTGAGTATTGCTTGAGGGTGAGGAAGGGACAGGAAAATAAATCCTTATATAAATAAATGTTTAGCTTCAATTCACATTTCTTTCTAATGTATACTTTCTATATAGAAAAACCCAGGCATTTACCTTTGGAGAAGACTGACACTGTACATTAACGACTTCAGACCGCTGCAGTGTATAACACACTCTCAACATAGAATTTTTTGAAGACGTAGTGAGTGCTTAATGTGCTAATGCTCTCAGATATTTGCAACATTCCCATCTTATTTTCTCTTGTAAGCTTACAATTAAAAGAAGCTCGAGCTGTATTTCCAATGCTAAAGCTCTGTTGTAGGTATCATTTCAGCATTAGAAACTGAAATCCATTACTGGCGCAAATAAATACTTAAAGGTTAGCCATGACGAGGAATTTCAAATGATGATTCGATTAAGCCTGTTACACGTTTGGCACACCACTGAATGACACAGTCCTATTTAGTAGTTTGCACTGAAGCAACAGAATGGCTTGACCTTTCAATAGGTAAGATATCGACCTGTGACAGTGCTCCACACAAGCCTTGTGAACTGCCAAAGTTCTATTTAAGTCTTCAATTAAGATTTCTGTCCCTGACCCATGAGATACACTTCATTCTTACTGAACATATAGAAAGTTTCTCCCTAGTCCTCTGCAATTGAAGGGCACACAAAAGAAAACTTTCTTTACAAAGATCAGAGTTCCTCACATTACCCTCTCTACTTATTCAACTTCTTTAGAACTGGATGCTATTTCTTCTGTAGGTATAAATGATATAACAATGTAAATGGTTTTTTTTTTTAACTCTCACCTTCTGCCTTAATGCTTTTTAAACTAACTAAACACCATAAGATATTTTAGACCACCTTTAACGGACAATCTCCATTTTTCTTGTGCTCGTATGCCTTGCCAGCCTGCAAAGCTAGAGGGAAATGACACTGCTTTCCTCCTCTTACACACTGTTTTACGTATGTGTGCTTTCCTCAAAGCCAAAAATGCTCATTCATGTTTGTAAAGGCACTTTATAAATGTGAAATACTGATTAAACTGAAAACTTTGTTTAGTCCAAGTTAAGAAAATAAAAAGGATCCATTTCTCAAACTCTTTTCAGTAGGAAATTTCCATATTCATCAAGATGGGGTAAACTATCCTTTAACAGTATAGGGTGAAGCAGGGGTTTGATAATCCCCTAGTTCTCACGAGAAAGGAGACCCACACATGCTTTACAGATAATTTCCTTCTATTCTTCTCCTCCCTTTCTTCCACCATGTAGCAATTTCCATTTCCATCTTGCTTCCTTTCTCATCAATACATACAACCAACTGTGGACTACTCTTTCTCATTATTTCTTGTATTCCTTTTCCATATGCTGGCCCTGTTAGTGACAAAGGGCAGGAAGACATCTTCCAAGCCATTTCCGTATAGGTACCCATAGTTTGTGTTCATTTGTATGCTACTGGCTTTTTTTTCTAATGGGGCTACTTTCAGGAAAAATATGGGTGTGCAAGTGTTAAAAGCCAGATGTGTTTTTATTGCATCCATAGATCTTTAGAAACATGTTTTCATAAGCAAGTATTGCAAGAAGACTATTGGGTTTACCAACACATCAGAACAGAAAATGCATTCCAGGAATTAACATACTGTAGTACAGAAGGAAAGAAGGGAAGTAACTGCTTCAGCAATACCCACAGCAGCAGGCTGTAACAACAATAGCAGTATCAGCAGCAAAAAATGATGGGTTTTTTGTTTTCTCCAGTGTTTATAAACAAGATCGAGCATATGGATACATAATTAAGGTTATTTCATTAGATCAGAGTAGAGCTTTCCAAACAATCATAAAAAGGGTTTTCCATGCATAATGGTTTATATAGGCTTCTTAAAAGACCCATTAATACATTAAGAAGTGCAGAATCATCTTGAAAGAAAATCATCTTATACCAGCAGATTTTGCAGAGGCTTTTTTTTTTAATCAGAATGAGTTTCATAATTTAATGTACAGATGTAATATTAAAATTATATTTCTGTTATCCCAATTTTTGAACAATCTACCTTTTACCACCATCTAGCTGTTCATCTCATTGGGGTGATTCCTTTCTAGTTGAGGTGCTCCAAGAAGCCAATTCTCTTTTAGCTCACATAAGCAAAACCACCTTTCCAATTTTCTCTTTCCTACTCAGCTTCCAAGGCATATCATGTTCCTTAACCAGACCCATGTAAACTTTCTTCCTAACCTTTTCAGTTAGTCTACCAGGTCCCCAGTTCAACCAGTTCCAACTTAATTCCCCTTGGTTTACAGTCATTATCTTTCTGATTAATAACTTCTTGTCTCCACTTCTTGTTATTCTTCAGCTCTAGTTTCTTTAAGTTTTATTTATGTGTAAAGACCACTTTGTCTCTCAAGTAGGTGCTTAATTTTTATTACATGTAGCCTTAAATTTCTAAAAACATAACTGTGTTAGAGACAATGATGTTTCAAAATCAAAATTACACCGAATGAAACACTACAACCTTCTTAAGACATTATCTCCCACTAAATGACAAGTGCAAAGTGTGTAAATGATTTTTCCAAAGTTAACATTATTGCAAAATGATGCTGGTTCCACTAAAGTTTCACTATTGATTGCAGCCTCAATCCACAGCATATAAATAAAGAGTAGAGCCAAACTTCTATATTGCCTTAGAATAGGTCACAGTTTTAACGTTCATAGCATGTTTTCCAAAAGCTCTTCAAGCTTATCCTGCATATTATGGGTTTAAGTGACACCTTTCAGTATATAAATATAACTATGATTTTTGGCCTGAAACTCACTCTTGTTTCCTGTGCTTCAACTTCTGTGTCTCTAGTCCTGTGAAGTCCCTAACTCCCACATACCTTCCTCTTCATTGTTTCGTAGCATTGTATACTACACAGACCCTGGCTTGCCTAGAAGAGCTCTGAGCCTAGCTGCTTCTACCCCTCAGCTTTGAAGGGCAGTTTCCACATATTTAGGGTAATAAGGCACCTCCTCAGTAGTGCTCTTTACTCACAATTAATTTAGGATGTCATTGTTGGGGAGTAGCTGTTTAGATTACATAGGGATAATGAATGATGATTAAGAGCTACCCATTTATTATGAAGTGTGCTGACAATGAATGTCAGTCCAGCAGAGTGTCATCTTAAACTCTAAAACAGACATGAGTTGTCATTTTACCTAAACCCTCCCATCATGGCAACCCCTGGCTCCTCAAAAACTATACAGATACGCCCACAAACAGTCTGTCACATAAACAGTGTAGGATGCCACTGCGAGGCTGGAAAAATTTAAGGAGAAAGACAGAACGCACTTTGGTTTCAGTACTGAGGTACTAATCCCCCCCATGCAAAATAGGCAGCCTTCTGCAGCCACACCTCAAAACCTACTTGTCTCCTAGGCACCCAACTTCTTACTGGCTTACCTGAAAAAGAAGCAATACCAATAAAAATCAAATGTTTATTTTGGGATTATTTATGACTAATTCAACACTAGTGAAGTGTTTTGTTTCACCCCCACAGTAGAGTAAAGCAAGCGCTAATGACAAGCTTTTGCCACAGGGGAAAAAAAGCTGCCTTTGGTCTGGTTTATTGAAGGCAATCAGATACTGGAATTAATCAAGGTGATAGTAGAAATACCCTGTTATTCCATCTCAAGCAATTGTAACAACACATTTTCTTCCTTTTTATGTCTGAAAAAAGTGAAAATATATTCAGGAAAAAAGTGTTCTTTCCAAACACCATGATTAATACAACTAATATACTTTGTTATTGTTTTACTGTTCTAGTCTTTTCTAGCTATAGCACATTATAGGCACTAAAGAAAGGAGGAATGTCAAAAGGCTGTTCACTTAATCAGCTGCTGAAGTAATGAAGGCAAAACTTGTGGATGCCACTAAAGAGGAGAAGATATTTGGAGTCAGGTGAAATTTTAATTCTTTCCAGTTCCTGCTCTCTGTGCAGTTTTCATTCTGTCATTTCCAAATAGTCTGGAAAATATGGTAATTCATTTTACCACTCAAGATTACCTATTTACTGCATAGATTCTGGACAATGCCAGGGTTTTGCTCTAATGACTTCTTTTGTTAGTGACCATTGCCTTTTCCTAGATTCTCCATATAAGCACCAGATAACACATCAGTCTCGAGAACTGGTTGGCAAACATCTCTGGCTCTGAGGTTACAGACATTTAATCATTTCTTCAGATTCTGGGCAGCTGCACACTGACCTCATAGCCATCACCTGCTTCTGTGCTGTCAGCTACAGTACTTTGTTATATAAGGGCTACTTTGCATGCTGCTTTACCAAGAAGAAATGCCACTAACTGTGACAACAATCCTAATTAGTTGTTGAAATACCATTGTGAAGATCTGTCACCAGCGATTACTCATCTCTTTAATGGCTCCTTCAAACAGAAGCTGTTTCAGCTACTTAGAAAATGGCCAATATCATTATCATTCCCTCAGGGGCTTAGCTAAGCACTCTGAAGGATTACTGTCCAATTTTACTTTTAAGCAAGGTTGCAAAAGTCATGAAATAGACACTTTTCAGGGGGAAAAATAAAACACGTCTATAGCAAGAATTTCAGCCGCAGGAGGTTGGGAGCAGTTACATACCTCTAGGCAAACTGTAACACAGCAATTATAAGGAAAGCATCTTCTAAAAGATAGAGAGGGAACAAGATTTTAAGAGAATGAGACCAGTAGGGAATAAGTAGGAAGAAAAGGATTAGTTTCAGGACTAGAAACAACACATTTTTGATTTCCAAAACTTCCCACTAGTATCATAAACTAAAATTATACCACAAGGCAGACATGGCTTGACTCAGTGTAGGCCAGAAGGTTAACTGTCTACTGTAGCAGAAAAACCACAGACAGCTGTTTGAGCTATAACTAATTGCTAAAAAAAGCCCACAATAACAACAATTTTGTTAAGATTAGAATAATCATGAGTTACATAACATTTGTTTGTAACATATCTGTCACGACCCACCAATGCCCTAAAAAACCTGCTCCAAACTGCATAGAGAAACAAATACTTAACCTGAGTCAAACTACTATGCCAGACTTCTTAATCCTACCCCAAAGCAGTAATGCTTCGTGGATTTACAAGGTACTTATTTGCTGTCCATCCTCAAGACAGTGAAAGAAAGAGTTTAAACGGCAAAATTCTTATTTAATATGATAAACTGTCATAAGTACATGTGTATATATGGGTTTATGCATAGCAACTGATAAGTGATCAGTAGCAACTGTTTCAGAGGATGTCACAAATCGACAAGCCTACTTGTTAGATTAACAAATACATGTTAATTGACAAAAAAATTCCTGAGCACATTATGGTTAATCTGCCCATAGAACACTTAACTATAGTAATGTAGTTATTGACATAATGCAATGGTTTCTATACTTTATAGTTCCTTAAACCTGAAGCTTTATGCAGTATCTAATGAACACACTGATACTGAAATCTTTGGATTCTTTAATTATTTTTACCGAAATTTTTTAGTACTATGAAATATTTTGTAATTAGGAATGGAACATTTATGCATAGGAATACACAAAACTTTGCAAAGGCCATAGTATATGAAGCCAAAGACATATGCTAGCATTAGAAGGATCAGAGCTATTCCACTTAATAGTTATAAAAGTTCAAATACTTACAAATATTCACGCTCCTAAATCCATGCTTTTACACAGCCAAGCAGAACATTTTGGCTAGTAGGCTAAAATAGCTCTTTCTACAGTGTTTTATCCTTCTCTATTAATTATAGACAGTTCATGTACCTCTCTCCTGTGGAATACTGTACAGTATTAATTTAGTCATTAAAAAATACCCCTCTTTTTAAGGAAAAGAGCCCAATATAAATTACTCATAAGAAGTTCTATGGACCAATTCTTGTGAAACACCCTCAAAGGCATGGAGAAGGGAAATAAAACTTGATTTCTTAAAAGAAGCTGTGAAGGAAAAAGTCATACAAAGTAAAAAGCAGCATCTACTCTTTACCAAGAGATCTTGACCAGTAAGTAAAACCAGGAGAGATTTCTGTAGGGTTGGGAGTTTCTGATCAGACTGGAATGGAGTAAAGTATCTACGGATCACATCGAGAGACTTAAACCTGAGAATAGGCACGGGGCAAGGTTTGATTGTTTTGTTTGGGGTTTTTTTGGTGGTTTTTTTGTGGTTTTTTTTTTTTTAATACCTGCTTGCCTCTCATTTCAAGATACCCAAATCACAGGGTTTGTAAATCCAGTTGTTAGGGCATGAAACTCTTGAGACTTTTGAAGCAGAAATCAGTTAGCCATCTGCAAGGCAGGAATGAATGCTGGAGAACCAAGCTGCTCTGTCTCGTTTCAGTAACACGTTATATAAAACAAGTGAGCAGGGACACCTCAGCATATAAAGCGAGGAGTAATATATATAAAAAAAGTCACATAATTTAGCAAGCATATGAGGAACAGCTCACCCAATTGACAGCTACAACAAAAGAATAATCCTGTAATGGCTCTCTGACAGTTTATTTTCAGCATTATTTATGCATATGACCACACCTGATTATGCAGTACGTACTGTTTATTTTCTAAGCAGCTTAGCACATGGGAGGTAAGTAGGATGATGATCATAATTCAATATTAAATACATTTAAATAAAGTTGGGGGTCTGACTTAAGCCCTTAAAAGTCAAAATATATAAGTTAAGTCTCCAGCAACATCCATAGCTCAGCTGCTATTCTTATTTTCTAAAATGTGGAACAGTCTTATCACAGGCTGCCACACCACTGGACAATGTAGGATTGGTACGAGGGAGGAATTAGTTCCAGCAGCTCCCAAAGAACAAGATTCCACATCACAGGCAATTTGACATAGCTTATAAACAGGCTGTTTTCCACATTTTTTCCCCCCCAGCTGAAACAAGGGTTTATACTTCTGGCGATTCCCTCCCCTCCCCCCCTCCATAGTAGCCTTTCTTTCATACCTACCTGATCCAACTTAATAAAATGTCTCACTGGATTGGTATCTACACAAAATACTATTATCTCCCATTTAAACAGGTGAGAAATAGAAGGATTGTGTAGCTTGCTCAAGTTTACCCCAAAAAATTTATGCCATAATACAGCATTTTACCAGTCTCCTGAATTCTAGGCAAAGCCTTCCAATCACTTTAAGCTTTAAGATGTTATAAAGAAAACATATATATTGGTCCAAAGAATATATATACCAACGTGCCACTAGAGAATGTAAGGGAAAGGTGAAAAGAGACTTAATACTAAAGATCCCAGTTTATTATTTCAACTCCATTAAATTATAAGCAAACAAGGCATGAAGGTATTAAGGTGAGTGCAGCATCATATTGCAGTTACACAAGCTGGAGGGCGGTCCTCAGTAGTTTTGAGAAATTAACATCCTGGATTGAGTATCTGCCACTGCAAATATTAATTTACAGATGAAATGTCTCAGACATTCAAGGCCTACACCTGTAGATGCTGCGTATTACCTACTGCCACAACAGGAAAAAGGAAGGGAAAGCACGATTAATGCAGATCATAAAATCTATTTTAAAAAAATTTAACTGTTTAGTTAAAGGCCAGAATGCCTCTAGGTACAGGCCTCAGAGACAGAAGGATAGTGGAAGGCTTGGAAGCAGAATACAGGGATGGCAGAAGACTGGATTTTGTCAGTGTGTAGACTAAATGAGTATTTCCAAGAACCTGGAGGACAAATAATAGTGCTTAAAAAAGAATCAATATCACATCCTCTGCCTGTCCATAGGATGAACATTCATGGAACATTCATTTAGATAAGTTAATGGGAGATTTGATAAATTCAAGGGCGAATAATCCATCTTAAACACAAGAAAATATCTCAGGTTTCAGGAAGCACTGGAGCTGCATGTTCTTAGTACTGAGAATGCAGACTGATGAAATCTGTGTGCTTACTTTGCTTTCACCCTGTGGGCTTCATTCTGAATCTATCGCTAGGCAGCATACCAGTCTTCACAAGCATCTGATTTCTAATACACTGCTTTTCATAAAAACTAGAGGTATCAGAAAAAAATTAGAAAAAAACCAACACAAAGATACAGTGAATTTACTACTGTGATCAATACTCCCTAATATCTTCCAAAGACCCTAAGTTTAAGAAGCCTACATGATTTGGAGCAGGGAGCAAGGGGTGTGGGTTTGGGTTTTTTTTGGTTTTGTTTAAAACAGCTTCCATTTTTGTCTCCCTGTAACTTTTTTGTGTTAATACCCTGACTTATAAAGACCTGATATGTCATAAGCTCAAGATTCAGGTTACCATGTCACATCACATATATGAATGACATCCATATACGAGACTGAGATACAAATTGTTAATAAGACGCTATTATTCAGCATGAATAAGTTCTCTGTAATGGAAGATTAGAAAATACAGTACCCGAAGTATCTCACTAGTACTTACTCTTCTATTGATATGAGTGGATCTTACAAGATCTCCTGCATACCCTATTGCTCGAACAATAGAATGGATAGCATTAAAATACCTTTGTAAGCCCAACTGAGCTTCTTCACACTCTGAACAATGTATTTGATATGGTAAACTTAAAATAAAAGCAAATGACATACAACTCTTGCCCTTTCCAGTATCACATTAGAAATTCCTCTAAAGACTTGCAAGTTCAATTCCAGCAGCTAAATTATGTTAAATCTGAATTGCTTTTCCGTGTTAGAGTATTGTTGCTCTAACTGCAGACAGATTTTTGTTTATTTTTATTTTATTCGTTTTCCCAAGTTCTAGGACTGCACCAGCTTACTGCTGCAAGTGCAGCAATCTAACAGATAGCATAGCCACCTCCTCTTTTTTATGCTACTAGGTTGGAGGCTTCTTCTCTGTATGATGTGATACTAACAAAAAAGCATCACCAACCATAGTTACCAAATTGTTAACCAAGAGCAATTACCAACTGCTTTGCTATATTGGTACAGTCACTTGATTCACTCTGGGAAGTGAAAAGGTCAGATAGAGGAAAGGGGAAAAAAAAACCCCAACCAAATAAAAAACCCCATTACACAGCCACTGGTTTTGGTTTATTGATAAAAGCATCTGTATCTGAAGGAGTCATCTCAGGTCATTAGGCAACAAGTGAGATTTTTAACACTAATGAGACTTTGTTATATAACTTTGTTATATCTTAACTCTGAAAATAAGAACTCTGATCATTATTACTTAATGTTAAAATAGAAACATGTACTCAGGCTAATAAACCTTTCTAGTCTGATTTTGCTACTTCAGGCTCAACATCAAAACACACGTATGGCTGGATTGCATTCAGTGACTCAAAATACAGTTGTGCTGGTTTTATTCACAGTTGCTTGTATTAGGCTCGTTTTTGTATTTTTCCTGAGAAGAACGTTGGTAATTCTTATGTCTTAGCTGTTACCAAGTAAATCCAAAGACGCTTGGATTCTTCTGCTGCCCCTGTTCTCCCAGCTTCTCTGCAAGAAGCTGGGAGAAGACACAGCTGGGACAGCTGACCCAAAGGGATATTTCACTCCAGAAGATGTCACACTCGGTATATAAGCTGAGGGAAGCTGGCCTGGGGAAACTGCTGCTTAGGGATGGGCTACTGATCACTGGGTGGTGAGCAGTTGCTGCATTGTGCATCACTGTTTTTATATATTCCTTTATCAGCAATATAATTATTTCCTCTTTTTTGCTGTCCTATTTAACTGTTTTTATTTCAACCCACAAGCATCTGTTTCCATTTCTCTCCCCCAGCTGAAGGGTAGGGTGAGCAAGCATGCTTAGTTGCCAGCTGGGACTAAGCTATATACCTAAGCAGATGCACAGCTACCTTCTTCTGCCTAACACATACCCTGTGAATTAACAGGTCAACGTATTGGTTTTTCTTTGTGATAAAATTCACATTTACAATACCCGTAACATCTTATTGTTGTCCTAATAAAGGCCAAAAGATCACACTGAAGACAAATGAACTGTTGAAAACACAAATCAATCAGCAGGACAGAGCCGTAGGTTACCAATAAGAAAATACAAAATATGCCAATGCAACCTGACTAAAATATTTTAACATATGTATTTTCCACTTTGTTTTTTTATTAAAATATTATATACTCCATTAATCAAAACCTTAGGAAGTTTCTGCCCTTTTCTCATGTGTCTTGGAAAAAACACTTCCCAGCAGCTCATTAAAGCCCGAAGACATCTTCAGTAGCCAGACCTTGGAATAAAACTCCGTTTTACTGGGCATCATCGTTATGACAGGAGAACAGTATAGTTTTAGCGCTGCCTTTGCACAGAAAAGAACGTGAAGTGAAACATACACTAACACGAACCTTAATTTCAAAATATCTTATATATACTCCCTCTCAAAGCATATGAATGTTTGCTGTGAACAAAAGAAGTTATTCAACACTATATGGAAAGAGATTATATAATTAACTTGACTAACTACTTCATGATGTACTCTGGCATACACTTTCTGGTAGCAATCAAATGAGGTTAACAGCAAGCTCCCACAGGGAACAGCTCATACAGACATGACAAGTTCTCTCCAGAATACAGGTCAATTCCTTTTGTCACAACGTCCAGAGAACTTACAAAATTCACTTAACACAACAGAAGGACATTAACACACATCCACTTAGCTTCCTTGGATAGACATGGTGTGGATTTAGGGAAAGTATTCCTTGTCAGAGTTCAGTACCCTCTGACCAGGCCGTTACGATTTTCCACATGAAGACGGTTTAATACTTAATACCAAATTTACCCATTTGTAGGCACAAGGGATTTTGATTTAGCAGAGCAACACAGCATTGTACTGAAATTACAATATAACTACCCTTAACAGAATACAGAAATTTATATATATATTCTATAAATTACATAGAGAAAATATAGAAACCATATAAATTAGCATTATCTCCTCTGTCTTGCCAAACATCTGTCACTTTAGAAGGCTGGGTTTCAAGAACTCTACCTACTTGTCTGCAAATATTGCTGCTTTATTTAAAGGTTTGCTGGGCTGTGTCATCCTGCCTGCTCTGGAGATAACCTTTTGCATTCAGGCAGTGTAACGCACTGTGAGCGTAGCAAGGCTAAGGCTGCACAGCATTGAGAATGAGCTTGAGCACTAGAAATCAAGTGTTTGCAGGCCAGCCACTACAATGCCGCACACTGACATAGCTGAATTCTATTTCAGTGTATCTTGTGTGCTTCTGTTTGACATTGCATACTTAGAAAACATCTGTGCCTGAAATATCTACAGAGCTGAGTGTTAGATCGTACTCATACAGCACAAATCCATGTGCATAGGAATCTACTGTTATCTATCGGTAGAAAAAAAAATCTAACGACATTAGCTTTTGAAGGCGAGAGACAGTAAATCAATGGGTGATAAATTTCTTCAGAGAGGGTGGTGAGGCATTGGAACAGGTTGCCCAGAGCACCTGTGGATGCCCCATCCCTGGAAGTGTTCAAGGCTAGGCTGGATGAGGCTTTGAGCAACCTGGTCTAGTGGAAGGTGTCCCTGCCCATGGCAGGGGGGTTGGAACTAGATGATCTTTAAGGTCCCTTCCAACTCAAACCATTCTGTGTGCTATGGTTTTGCTGAGCATTTGTTCTGAAATTATGTAACATATGAACTTCGGACTATTTGCAACAACAGAATTGCCTGTAGACACAATGGAAATCAGATGGCTTAAAGGGTTAAATTAAAAATAGCTCTAGAACTCCACAGGTATCCCAGACTTTGCATTTAAGACTTCTCCCATCTTAGGGATGACTTCTATAAGGTTGAGTTCCATCTACCTCTGTCAGGTGGAAGCACTCTGGAGTCAAGATAGTATTTAAAAAGATACTTAGTGTAGGAGTTTATACAGTCTTGGTATTAGGGACTGTCTTTAACACATGGCCATGTGCCTTTCTTATTTTATGTCATAATTAGACACTCTGGCATGGGGCAGACCCCCATTCTCCAGTGCACTTCCCAGGCTTCGTTCCAGCTTGCACCCAGCTTTCACAAGGAGAGGTAGCCTTGCTACGTGCCTCGCCCCCACTCCTCCAGGTCTCTCCTCAGGGAAATCCTGGGTGATTAAGGCAAAGGCCCTCTTTTGTACCCCAAAGCACAAGTATACCAAAGACCGTACTTTTCCCCCCCACACAAGACCAGACAAAGCTGGAACACTTATCCCAGAGAAAGGGATTACAAGGAACAGAAGGGTACGCTCCTTACCTCAAAGGCTGAACCTCTATCACAGAGAAGAGATACTCTTTAGGCTAAGAACACATTACTTAAAACGCAAGCAGAGAAGAAGAGAAACTACAAAAGCTCATCAACGTTTCAATGGCAGAGTTATTAGTGATAGCTACATACTATTAAAAAAAAAAAACCAAACCAACCCCAAACAAAAAACAAACCAGCTACAGAAAAACATATACTACAGGGAACAGTTACAAGGAAGGCAGGTGAGAGGGAAATAATGACTTATTTCCTTTCACTCTGTCCAGTTACTCACTATCTGTTAACCCAGACACTAACCACAGAAAGACATGATCTAAATCTTTCAGTTACAGAAATGCAAAGTGAAGCTATTTAGAAACAGAAGAACTGGAACATTCATAACTTAGGCTAGCAACAACATCTTAAAACCTTGACACCTTAAGACACTTTAAATTAAATGTGGAAGAGGTCAGGTATGCAGTCATGGTGAAATGATCAGACTCAGATAACTCAATGAAAACAGACTCACTAACACTCCACCAGCACATTTCTCCTACCTTTACTGCCTCTCACCCTTGCAGGATCACAGATACATCCAGCACAAATATACTAAAGGTGACTCCATGTGTGTTTCCCAGAATCCAAGTGTAACACAGCACACTACAGAGTCCATCAAGCTAGCTCAACCTCTATGAACCGATATCTTGAACAACCACCTAACCCAGTTAGCCCAGGAACACATTTAAGCACTGAATGCTGCCTGCTCATTAGGCTAGCTGAGGTGATAACGTGGTACAGCTATGCCTCGTCAAGACATCAGTATTGAAAACAAATGGTATTCTTTTCTGTTGGTCAGTCTAACTGGGATTTATTCCTCAGATGTCTCTATAACGTATTTCAGTAGTTGGTTTGTCTCTGAAACAAGAAACCTTTAGGTTGCTCTATTACAGGCACTTTGTATACAATTAGTTAAGGTAGAAGTGTGGCAAATCTTCCCATTTGATAAATTCAGACTGAAAGATATGCTCTCTGAAGAAAACTGTCTGAAAAACATTACTGTTCACCTCTTTAAAAGCTTTATAAAGCCTAGAATATAAGAGGTGGAGATGTTCAGAGATTTGAAGAACTGTGGCTTGACAGAGTCAGAAGCTATTCGGGAGCAGATCCTGCAAGACCAAAGCTGCAGAGTAATATTCTGCAGTGAAAAAGACTTGGGGTACCAGGCAACATGGAAACAGAAAACAAAGCATTTCTCCCATGAAGATGTACAGAAGTAGAGCCACACTACCAAGGGAAAAACAGTGACTGCCAAGAAGGAAATGGGCATGTATACGCAGAGTGGAAATTCAGTGCAAAAGAGATAAATTAAGACTATTACCTTTACATTCTTGCACTGTACCACCTACAACTCCAAAAGAACTTGACCTTCACATTTTCATTTATATGAAGTTCTCATTTGCCTGCAGTTAAACTGCTTAATTAGATAATTGGTAATGCTGAAAAGTCATTGTAGGAAAACAAATAAGAAGCTGATGCTACAGCACTCATTAAGTACACACTATCTACGTAAAATACATAGAGGAAAGGACTGGTATTCCTCAGTGACATCTCGCGCTTCGAGCTGATCACAGGACTCAGAATATCCTCACTAGGAATTTATCTGTAATGTATCAGTTATGCACATCTGTGGCCTCAATTTCTTGTCATTTTTCTTTGCATTTAATTATTGGCTCCTGTTTAGGAAATTAAACAAGCAGATTTCAGAAGTACTTAGAATCTAATATTGTCAAATTATTTTCAAGTGAATCAAGTAATTTTTTGAAAAACATTTTATCAGAAATAGTAATTGGACATTTTTTATATTCCCGCCACCCTCTTGTTTTTTCCCATACGAGACTTAGTTTTGTCAAACAATCTGCTAAGGGGGTTTGGAAAATGAAATATCACCAAAAATGTTCAAAATTTATTTCCTTAGCAGGTGCAAGATCTGTATATTTAAAGAAACAGTACCCCATGTCATTTACTGTCCCATGCCACAGTGACTACAAATATTATATCAGCCACTTTTGAAAAAGAATAAAATACATAGGAAATAAATTAGTTACATGTAAACACAGAAGTAGGGTTACAGTATTGTTTCACAATTTTCTCACTGCTCAGTGCATTTGTCTGTTCTTATTTTATTTTCAAATCATGACCATAAATATTTCTGCATATCTTTTTCTTTAAGGAAAATAACAGTAAGAAAGGAAAAAATACATTCCTCCATCAAGACATGAGAACAATTATTTAACAGGGTAGTAAAAGATTAAAGTATCTTTAAATAAAGAAGGAGTTTGAGAAGGAGAAAAACACTTTCATATTTCTGTTCAGACAATGTTCTGTGATGACGTGTTATGGTACAAGAGCTACTTCTAATTGAGAGGATGGATTTATTCAGATAGAATGAAAAATACCTTCAAGTCTTGCTAGATCATGAAATAGCACAGCAAAGAGTGAAACTGTTATGACTATTGGTGTTGTTCAACAAGCTCCTCGAGCAAGAATGAGCCAGGATTTGTAACATCCAGAGAAGTCTTACCTTTTGCTGCCACTCCTCCAAACTGCTTTCTCCTACCACTGTGAAACTCTTCCTCTGAGTGCCACTGTGTTGCAAAGCTGCACCATGAACCTGAATAGCAAAACAATATACATTGAGAAATAACCTCTTCAAAACAGTTTTAACCCAAATCGGTTGCCAGGATAGCGCATGGCTGAATGAATGCCTGTGTCAGCACAAGGGAGATGTTACCAGTAAGATGTATGGAGGGAACAGCAAGACCCGCAACAGAACCACTTAATGTCAATTTACGCTACAGCATTATGATGTCATCAGTCACCAGCCCACTTGACAGAGATGATAAGAGCCTTGTTCAATGCTCACCGAATTCTGCAAGACTGTTTACCTGACCGTAACATATTCATCCAATACTGTATATTCCATAAATCCGATCAAGAATTAAGATTTTATCTAAGAATATTCCTATGAAAGGGCTATAAAAAACCCCAGGTTATTATGTGCAGGTCACCTAAATCCCCATCGGTTTTGAAAGGCTACCCTTAATAATCTGCAGAATTTCATACATCAGACAGCTTGTAGTTTCAATGCAATTTTCTTACACTAAACTGTTATTCTCTGTTCTGTTCCTCAGCTTTACTGTTTCAGGAATTAAGCCAACTCCAGCCAAGTATAAGTGAATACAGCTCCATTAACAGATTTCACCACAAGTGATTGTGACCCTTGGTATTTCAGCAAACTGACTGCTCGGTAGAGAAATACTTAAATGTCTTCACAGATGAAATAGCATTGGAAAGAGTCCGTTTCCACTACTTGTAATCCATTCAAAAAAGCTGTCCAGATGAAAGGATTGTACAGTAGAGCTACTGACAACGGAGCACAATTTATGCACTTTCAGTAGTGCCACAATAAACTGCAGGTGTATGGAAAAATTAAAACTATGTAAGTGTCACTATTGCTTTTCTCCTATACAAACCCTACTTTTTACACTGTTCTTGATTACTTCTGTTGGCCTACGCACACTTAACATATGGTCATTTTAAGTGCAAATATTAAGGATATGAAAGGGCCAGTCACATGCCGAATTTTGGATGCCTCCCAGGAACTAAAGTGGCTTGATAATAAGACAAAATCACATTAGTTACCCAAGTATAAATTTGCCTTGGCAATCCAAATATAAATATGCATTTGGCAAGATTATGTGAAACATGGAGACTTATGAGTGGAACTGTTGTCACTGTCCCTATAGGAAAGAGAATGAAGTATAATGGACAAGTTGTAAACGGTGAATGGATTGACAAAAGTACTAATGGTATGTGCCACTGATGACTTCTGAAAGCAGAAGGTAATAGAAATTACCCAGAAAGTTTCTCTGGTCACGCACAGTGCAAACTCACTTGGCTCAACAGACCATATTACATTTCAAGAGATCTGAAGGAAACAGAGAAAGAAAGAATAAATGGCAGTTTTTCTGTGAGATTTGATGAATCAGAAAAAACAGTCTAACTGAATAATCAAAAGGTGTGTGACAATAAACATGGCTGAAAACAGTAAGCGAATGTAATTATCATCACTGAAATGTAACCTTTTTAGGAAAAAGTTACAGATAAAGATCAAAAATGCTAAGATTTAAGGTAAGGAAAAACAAATGTGTGGGGGTTGTTTTGTTTCTTGATTTTTTCTGTGGAGCCAAAAGGGACTATGACATGTATTAACTTAGGACAAAATTGTTACAGGGCACTGTGTCAGACCCAAAAGCAAAGACATCAAATCATGAATAGCCAAACTTCTTGTTCATCTCAGGTTGCCTTCAGGCTGGCAGACAATTACCCATCTGTATCTGAACTGCTTCAAGGCTCCCGCACCAGTGAGCATTCCCTGCCTGCACCCAGTGTCCATGCTGAAGTCCTTGGGGACGCATGAAGCCTCCTCCATCTCCAGTCCCTTTTTGTTCAGAAGTTTCCATGAGAAGAGGAGTAGTCCTTTCACCCTGACAGCTGGCTGACGGGTGCAGCAAGACCTAGGGCATACACGTGCCAAGTGGCCCACGCACAGCCGTACAGTATGTTCTTTTTCTCACTTCTCTCTTTTTCAGGTAAGAAGATGATGATTTTTTTCTTAGATATACAGCACTATTTCAAATAGCCTTTTTGACTGTAACATTATAGGCATCTGTCAGTGTCACAGGTACCCCACAGTAATAATTAAATACTTATCTTACCCAGTAAGTATTTCCTTCCATTTTTCACTCTCTAGAAAAATATTCTATCTTCCTGTTAAATTTTACCAATTTTGCACTGCTAAGATTATAGACAGATGAGGAAGAATGTTAACGCTATCTTTTTTCTTTATTGCTTTGCTCTATTTTTTCTCTACATCTTTATATTTGCCTTTAAAAATATATCTTTTTCTCTCAGAGAAATG
Organism: Eurypyga helias; assembly: GCF_000690775.1. NCBI lineage: Eukaryota > Metazoa > Chordata > Aves > Eurypygiformes > Eurypygidae > Eurypyga > Eurypyga helias. The sequence goes on along the minus strand of NW_010249221.1, from coordinate 39,097 downwards.
TAATTATTTCAATGTACCTTTAATTAGTACTTCTGTAAATATAAAGTGACCATCAGCTGTAATCAATTGCTATTTTTCTGCAACTCTCAACTTTTCTGATGGTTTCTGACACTGTCCTCCTCCTGACCCCCACTAATGCCTGTCAGGCTGGCTTTGCTTTCTCACTCCTTGGTTGTCTTTGATGTAACATTATGGTATGAAGTAGACTAATTCTACCTATTTGCCATGAAGTGAAACTGTCTGGCACTCAGCTGTCCTGTGACAGCTTTTCAGACTTCTGCTATGCCTGTCAATATTACAAAGTTTTGCATGACCCACGGTTCTACTTGTTTTGATAGGTCTGGATTTATGTTTTGATTAGTACATACCTTTTATTACTATATAATAAACAGTATATGCTGTTCAGTTATATACACTCAGTATTAACTTCAGTTAATTGAAGTAGAACTTTAAGTCAGCGAAGAGCCTCTCCTATCTACCCATCATTAAAGCTATGTTTTTCCAGAAAGAAAAATTTGGGAGGGACAAAAGAATGCACAGTGAATTTTAGGAGCTCAGGAGAGCAGAGGTAAAAGGACACACAGAACTGAGAGAATAGGTGAAAGCTAAGGGTTCAGACAAAATAGTACTGTTGGAGGCATTAGCCATTGAGTGCCTGACCAAGCTCAGCAGTCTCCCAGGCTTCTGTGGTGAAGACGCTGGCTGCTACTGAGGTAGCGGTAGAAAAGGAGTGAGATGAGCTGTAATCTCCTTCAGTCACCTGTGATTCTCTTGCAGCACTGACTGTTTCAGCAAGGCTGTCTGAATCAATGTGTAAAACCATGCCAAAGGAATTCACCCTTCTGCATCCACTAGAGACATTTCATCCTCTCTCCCATTACTCAAGTCCTCACGGGAGGAGTATCTCCTCCTGCCTTCCCAGTTTTTAAAGGTAGAGGTATGTGAAATGTTAATTATTTTACATAAAAACTGAATTAACTCATATATTTGCGTAATACAAATAAGAATTGAGTCCAAAACATTCAATGCTGAGAGTCAATTAGGCTTTAATTAGAAATAAAACAGGAAAATAATACGGGATTCACACATTATTGATATTGTCAAAGCTCGAAGTTACATTTGCAGGGAGGTCTTTGTTCTACATTAGAGAAAAAGAACTATGCTGAAACATTTCTCTCACAGTAGGAGCCTTTTGTCAATTTGCTGAAGAAATTATGCTAAAAACTACACAAAGACAAGTTTTTCCTACTCTTCCACTTGTCTAAAAAACAGAACTAGACAGAATTAGATAAAATGAAAGGAAACTTTCACCTGAGAAAATCACTGCTTTCCATTAAGGACTTCGTCAATGAACATTTTAGCAGATTTTAAAAAAATTCTGTTAGCCAGGGGGACAAAGAGACTACATGCTAATTATTCCGTTTGATCTTCATTTGCAGGAAGACATCTGACAACTGTCAGAGATAAAGCTTACAATTAGGCAGCTTTTTTAAATAATTAAGTACAGGAATTGAAGCTTTCCCTAGACTTGCTTTTTTTTTTTTCCCCTACCTCCATCTGAATTATTGCCAAGGCAGCTGAGAAGACACATCCAGTCATTTTCTCCCACTGCCTACACATATTCAAACTGAAGGTCTGTGAATGAAACCGCAGTCCACCTGAGTCACTGAGGTGACTGTTACCACCACGCTAGGCAGTCATTTAGTAGAAATTAATAATCACTGACACTTGTAATGATTCACTAAAGAAAAGCCATTTATTTTGGTTTTACTTCTGAAAACTACACAGTCTGTCTAGTCAACCATTAAAATCTCCCTTGATTATATTTACAACTAAAAATAATCCACAGCAAAAGCTGAAAGGAAAAAAACAAAGAACTAAGATAACCTTGAGAAGACGTTTTATTACTCAGTTAATCCCAGTACTCAGAAACACAGTTCTACCTGCATTCAACCTGTTTTGCATACACTCCCCACCTAATAAAACATTTAGCTTTTATCTCAGTAACAGAAACAAGCTAACAAGCACTAGAAGTTAAGTAATGCCTATTTCCAGAGCTGCCTCAATGACATAAAGAGGACTTCCAGAGGAAAGCCTGGAGAATGCTATCGCAGCAATTCATTATGCTGAAGAGCACTTTCAACACTGACCTTCACTTGTGTTTCCCAGACCTACTGATGTCAAAGAAATCAGGAATGACTGGGCATCATCAAACCTAATTATCTTCCAAAATTTTGTACTATCTGGAATAGCACACTTGTTTTAAAGATGTAGATTTAAAAGAAAGTATTGTTTCTAGAAATATATATATCAGTGTATCTGACTTAAAAACATATTATTTTTGTTATATTCATGATGTGTTCTTCTTATACAGAAGTCTAGTTAAATGAAATATTCAGAGACATCCAGATGTTAACGTAAATAACAAGAAAAAAAAAACAAACACAAACTCTGAATGTCTTGGAAGTTGCTTACTGTGTAATCTTGAAAGTAAAAATAGGGTCTATTTAACAAGAATTTATTTGGAATTATTGAAATGGATAGTCAACAATGGGAGAGTCAAAAATCATCAACAGCATGCAGTCCTTTGAACTAACTTGCTGTAAAGGGTTATTGCTTTTTTTCTTCTTCCTTTCCTTAAGCAGTTTTATGCAGCCTAAATTTGTAAACTCATGATTCTAATCAATCCTTGTTATTCCATATAAGCCTGGTAAAAAAACAGGCTTGATCCAAAACTAACTGAAATAATTGAATGCTTCTGCCTATTCCAAAAGTTTGGGACCTTATACCCTTAAATATTATGTTAGGTTGATGATTTTGTAGTATAACAAGAATTAATTTAAAGGGCTTTAATATTGAGTGTTATGCTTATAGAGACACCAACACATATGAAATAGTTTTTTCCAGATGATGATGATGATGAATATTCAGGAAAGCTTGGTAGTAAACTGGTAATCAGGAATATTAATAAATCTTATAATTTTGTACACTATTTATTTCTGTGTTGGTTTTATGTTGATTTTGGTGGGGTTTTTTCCTTAGAAGAGGTCGTTTTGTTTGTCTACTGTTTTGAGGATCGCAAAATCTTGACTTCTGTTAAAGTTATGTTAGCTCAAGTGATTTATAAACCATGCTGGTTAGATGTACTTTCTCTCCAAATTTGACTCTTACAACAAAGACACAGGAAGTTGTTTCCAAATAACAAAACTACTTTTCTTGTTGTTGTAATGAATTCTGAATATGGTACAAGTTTTCTACTCCTGTAGTGAGATAAGGGACTTGTACAGATTTGGGAAATACCATTAAAAATGTCAGCTAATTCCACGGCAGCAGACCCAACTCTCTACTTCAAGGGGAATGCTACTTTTCACTTGCAAAGATCAGTCCTATTTGGATACCTGGTCCTTCCTGTAACACAACGATAATAATTGTTTTATGAGAAGGAGCCACATCTGATTTCTTTCTTGAAGCTCAATTTCTCACTAAACACTCCCAAGTAGTGCTGATGGTTTACACCTCCAAAAATAAAATGTTTTGACACTTTTCTGTGCACAGGCACAAATGATACTGATCTCCTCATGCCTCAGCTTTCTTCTTCCCAAAACATGGTGGTCTTATCTATAGCAACAATTAGGAATGCTTTCCTCATGATTATGTCACCTGCTAAAATCCTGTCACTGGATGAAACCTTGCTAGAAAGCAGGTCAACAGTCACGCACCACTTTTCACACTTGTGCCACAGTCTGTAGTTAAGTTCATTATTACAGACATGAGCAAATCAGCTGTATTTCAAGACCTGAATTTTATAAATTAATTACATGAATTACAGACAATGATACGTTGAACACTGAATGCCCCAGCCCTCCGATTCTTTCTTTTTTTGCTTGCCCTGATGATTCAGAATTTTCAGGGATCTCATAAAATCCCAGGTATCTTTTTAAAGTTATTTTCTCCCTAGAAGAACCCCTGAGGGAAATGAATCATGTGATTTGCGGTGCCTTCCCCACTGTGCCCTGTGCATTCTCCCTTGAAGGTTATATTTCAAAGTCAAAATTTTTTCAGCACTTCTGCAATGTATATTGTTCCTTGATTTATGCAAAAAGATACCAAGTATATTATCACCACCATTATTCTCCTTCATGTTCTTGGGAGGTGGGAAGGAAAGAAAAGAAGTCAATCAGAAGCTTCTGTGCTTAAGCAGCTCACGGGCTTTAGTTCAATAACTTGAATCACTTAGTACTTTGAAGAGGTTCTTTTTGTCACTGAATTTAAAGAGAAGACATGAAGCCTCCTTGCAACTTGAACAAAAATAAAGGTTCTTTTGCAAGCTTAGCTTTATGAGTTTCATCATCCTTTGAAACAGCCAGATTCTGTGCCCTAGAAAAAAAGTCATTCCACACTAGAGTTAAAATCTATACGATACTGTGTAGCTTGCAGTGATTTTTCTCTCAAGCACATCCTTAATTGCTTAAGAAGGATTATTAATTGATATTACAAACAGTTCAGCATTCCTAACGGCTTATTGATGAAATGTTATCTTCTTGAAGCTCTAGACCTTGTTTTCATTTACCGCGTTATCTCTGTGGTTCATTCATTATAACATTATATCAATATTATGCCAAACTAATCAAATTATGTTTGCCTGTTCCGTTACTCTCTTCCCCTATACCAACAAAATGCAGTATACCCATCACCTTTCATTTTTTAAACCCTGCAGCATCAAGTTTGTGCATTTGCTCCTATCCCAAAGTTAAAATTCATTACTATGCCACAATGCTTCCTCCAAGATTTATTTATTTTGCTTTGTACCTTCAGTTATGGAATGTTCATTTTGTTGACACCCTCCTCAAGGGGGTGCACTTGCTCTCATACCTTAACAACATACAGTTCAGTATGTGAGTGCTGGCTGTGTTCAAGAATCTTTTTTCATGGTTGATGGCACTACAAAGTACTACTGGTGGTGAAACTAGAATGGTCCAAACAAGAAGCTGTTCTGAACTGAAGGTAAACCTGTGTCTGTAATTCCTGAGCACAGCCCCAGTACAAAACCAACATGTTAAAATCCATTTTTTTTTCCTTTTCTTCACTCTTCATAGAAGCTTTGTTCATATATTTAATCTGCACAGATTAGAGGTTCAATGCAATAAAACACACCTACTGTAGCAAAGCACACATCTAATAGACTCCAGCCAAAATCTATGTGGTAGTTAGAAATATTTCCACTACCTTTAGCACTCAGCTTGTAGAATATTTTAATTGCAGCTAGAGTGTATGAAGTTCAGCTTGAATTATGCAAAATCACATAAAAGAACATGCCACAAAAAGCACAGAAAATAATAAAAACCTAAACGTTTTAAGCAAAGTGAAGATCTGCCATTAACCAGCAGAAAGCTAGGATGCGCAAATACGTACCGCGTGAAAAGCAAATTTGTGATGGATTAGCATATTCACATCAAACTGAAAAAGTATGAAACATTAATAATTTATAAAATGTACATATTTTAATACTAGGAAGATGAAGAAACAGCTCCACAGTTAATGGAGAAAGTAAAAATCCTTTAGATTTAAGACAAGATAAATTGAAGTTTGGAGACTGAAAGTTTATTCCGATTGTTTAAATTACATATATTAGCAACACTATTGCTCTTGTTCAACTCTCAGATAAGCTTCCTGGAGCAGTGTGATCTAGCAAGCAGGAGGATAGAAGGACTGATACCAACAAACCCAAGTACTGATTTGTTAAAGAATGGCATCAACATTGTCATGTAATCTATTGTTTTTTTGATTGAAAGCTGAATCTTTAAAAGTTGAGAGTGGGGATAAAGAGGCATTTAAGCCATAACAATGACTTCTAAATATCTGATACCTTGCAGCAGCACCTTTGAACCTCCAAAACTGCAAAAAAATATAACTGATAAGCCTAAAGGAATGGGATGAATTTATTTCCACGACAAATTATACACTGTGATACAAATTATACGCTGTTACCAGTTCCTCTCATCACACATCCAGTTCTTCTGGGGATAAGTTAAAAATAAAGAAAAAAAAATTCAAAGTAGTTTTGAAGCTATTAAAAAAAACCCAACTCTTCTTGGTATAGACATGTTCAGCTAACAAAGAAAGTACTAGACCAAAACCACACAAGCCAAAATAAAAAACTTTAATAAAGTAAGTAAATGTGTTGCCCTATTATCCAACAGCTAAATTGTGGGGCCTTTTGACATATCCATCCTCACATCTTCACCTCTCTTCACTGCTTATCCAATCAACAATAAACGATAAAATACAATGAAGAATCTGTGTTTTATGTTAAAAGTTGCCAAACTTCATGGAGATTCAGGAGAAACACATGTCTAGAAAGGCTATCTACTTTTTCTAAAATGAATGTTTTTGCATTTGAGAGGTATTCATCCCTCATGTATTAAAAAGATAAGCATTTATTATCTGGTTAATAAAAAGCAAAGCCAACAACATCAGGGGCTTTCAAAATAATTGTACATGAATTTGATCGGCAGGATGTTATTAACACTGGAAGATGAAAAACAAACAGGATGGAAACTTGCAGCATTTGGAGACATCATTATATTCTGTTTTTGAAGAACAGAAGCAAACAAATCTTTGTTTAAGATTCTGGTCATGCTCAGCTCACCAGTATTATATTAGAACAATTTTAATTCTCTGCAAATACACAGGATAACGGATGTGTCCTAGGCAAAGATGGAGGTTACAGAGCTCACAAATCATCTACTTCATTTAGATTTGACAGAACGTCATATATGGGATTCTCACCCAACACAGGGAGCTTTGCTAATTGTCTGAGACTGTAGGAAAAAGATTTTGAAACTTCTGCATATGTGGGTTTCAGTCAGTTGTGTTTCCTACTCTCACAAAATACCTGCAGGAAAATTACGACTCCTTCGGGCATTCATTATCTGAAACCATTCAAAGATCTCTCTGGTCTGAAAGCTTATGCTGAACACTTAACAATTGCTAGATGATATCCAAGGGGTGGTCAGTAATTGAGATTGAAGATGTATGGCTTTCATGGCAATTTTCCATTTCCTGACTGCTGATCAAGAAAAATGAAAGGCAGATTTTGGTATAAGCAATTCAATCTTCACTCAGCATCAATATACAACACAGATATTAGATATATAGTATATAGTTATACCTAATACCTATATATTAAAATATGTATTATAATAGATGTGTTATATATTGTATTATTATATAGCATGTAGGATATATAATGTGTATATTAGAGATATAGCGAATGTTCATGTTATAATGCAGTTTCTATCAGGAAAATCAAGCATAAAAAAGAAGTGCTGCTGAACTAGATAACTGAGTGAAACATTACATTCCAGTAAATATTTGCCAAGAACTCTCTTGCCATATTTCCTAATTTTATGCATTAATAATATTCTGATCTGTAGACCTCATTGTTATACATATAATAATAACATTGTAAAGCCAGTCTACACTCCATAAACCTTGTACACTTGTAAAGACCAATGTATTCTCTCACTCCTCTTTAAGCGTGTACTTACTTACTCATCCATGCTTGCAGTTAGACTACCTAGTTGTAGAACTGAGACTTCTATAAAAAGTAGACAGACTATATGCAAATATGCTTTTGTTGAAATTCCCTGAAACTGATTTTTTTGTGTGCATGTAGCAGACAATGAAGTATGCTTGTTTCTTTAAAACTCGTCCTCCTCTTTCACAAGCCACCATCCTTTTCAACGTTTCTCTTAGGCAGACTGTGTCCATGTCCAACGCTCTAAGGCTGAGTTAGGGTCCCATCTAATTTTGGAAGCTTTGCAATTCTGCAGCAAACTGCATTACAGGTATAAAAAAAAAAAATCAAGGTTTTGAGAAAATGAGAGAAGCAAATAATTTGAAATCTTCAGTCCAGATTCTTCGATTGATTTGGGATAGCTGCTTCCTGTATCCAATCAGAAAATGATCACCTGAGAACAAACCCTTCCAGAAATGACACCCAATTACACACAGAGATTGAAATAGATTAGAATAGAAAGAAAAAAGTTGTACAATCCTTCAGTGTTTTGCTGGTCAACTTTAACAGGAAGAATAATAGACTGTGGTTTATAAGAATAGGGGACAATAAGAAAAAAGTGAAGCCATAAATGGGAACACAGAGACACACAAACCTGACCGACAAATTGTAAGAGAGGCAACAAGGCGAACCAAACCTGGACAGTCACACTAATTAAAGAAGGTACAGAGAATGCAGGAATGTTTATTTCTGTATTATCTGATCTAGAACTTTGCCAAAAGGAATACTAAGGAGAAGGGAGGAGCCATAAAAACCATATGGTGACACAAACCCGTCAGATAAACATAAAGGAGAGAATGACCAGAAACAAACCCAGTTGGTCACACTAACTCACAGGCTATCAAGAAGGTGCAGGCAAAGTGGGAGCTTGCAGCTGATAAGGATGCAAACCTGAGGGTCTAGGATGTTGCAGGGGATCTTGAAGCAATGCAAAATGATGGGGGAATATGCAGGCATACACAGAGAGAGGTATAAAAGGGGTTGGTCCTTTGTACAATGGAGCTGATCAGTACTGAGCCCTGTGTCTGATCACCACAGCCTGTCCTGTCTTCATGTTAAATCCCTTCTTGACTCTCTCTGTGTAATCCCACTCTCTACCCTGCATGCATGTGCGCATGTGCACACGTGTGCGTGTGCGAGTGCTGCAAGCACTAAGTGCCAGCTACTGGGAGGACCCGCGTGAGTGAGCTGGGGCCAGCTGCCAGAGTCAGCCCAGAGGTGCAGACTGGGAAGTGGTATGGGGTGTTGGACGGAGGGAGAGACATGCTGACTCGAGGGGTCTGCTGAAGTATGTGTGTGTGAATTGAGAATGTTGTGTGCTGCCAATAGTGAGCTTCAGTCTCCACTAGCCAAAGAGAAAGAGGGGACTTGGCTCTCTGTGCTTGCGTTCGTGTAAATCCTGCATGGAGATGATGCTGAAGGCAGCATCCGGCTGTGTCACAGTCCTGCGTGTGTCTGCATGGGTCCTTTTTAGTATCAAGGACAGAATAGGCTTCTTGTATTCTCCCTGTTCATTAATTTCATGGCTTATTTAGCATTAGTTATATAACACCTCACACAGAACTGAGAAACAGTAAAGACGACATATTTAAATTTCTTAAATTATCAGTGTTCTCTCAGTCACCCCATTGGAATAGGCCATCTCTGCTTGCATAATTGCTAACCTGAAGCAGAGAGAGAACTGACAAAATCATCAAATACTTCCACCCTCATTGGATATTCAACTTGACTTCCCCGGGCTTAAAAAGTCAGAAATTTAGAGCAAACTGATTAATCATTAGACGCTAAGATTCTCCTCACCATGACTGGTAATGTTAGCAATAATTCAATTCACAACTTATCAATAGTTTATTTTTCTTCTCATTACCATTCTCTGCTTCTAGCTGGATGTCACATGTGCCTTCATTTTTATTACCAAAGAACAGCATCAGATTGGAATGGAAGCAACAGCCTGTTAGAAGTTATGTATGTCTACTTGCAATTTTACAAAACATGACTGAAAATTGCCCACCGTACTGTCACGTTAGTAATCCAGGAGGTGCTGTTAGGGCTGTAAGAGTGCTGTGTCACTTGTTTGCTTCAGAACAAGGGATAGCTCAGCTGCCTTAACTTGTAATCTACAGAACCTTAACTGAAAATACAAGTATCAAATACAATACTTTTTTTCCAGTTTCAAACCTGCCAATCCAATCACTGAAATGCAAAGTTAGAATGTTCTTTTATTTTTTTAAACATGAAACTTCAAAAGAGGGAAAGTAAAATAAGGACCTATTTTTCCCTAAGCTTAGAAAAGCAAGTAAAAAATGCTACTAGGTAGGTTTGGGTCCTTTCACTTAAAACAAACAAGAAGTGTTGGAAAACTGATGCCAAAATTGAATCAAAAAATGTATTCCTGCCTAACACATCCAAGTTCTTCATCTAGTGAGAAACTGTAGGGATGGGACAGTTACATCACAGTCCCTTACATGACAGTCCCTTACATCACAGAAGCTTCTTTAAAGTGATCTGCAAACATTATGTATAGCTCTGGAAACATTCCTACTGTGCTCCACAACTTCTGCTGACATGTCTTGATGTCTATTTTCCTTCCTGAAATTTAAGACCGTGAGAAATCCAACCAGTTCACAGCACGAACACCAGGAGTTCAGAAAGGTAATAATGAAATACGACAGGATCACAATGTTCCTAACAAGTATATAAAAGATAAATACCAAGATTAAATATTCAAATGTTTGTATTTTAAGTACAGGTGAAAAAAAAAAGAAAAAAAACCCCACACCCAAAAAAAAAAAAAAAACCCACACCACAGAGACTGTGACATCGCTTCCTGCTATTACATTAGGGTATTGATATAAGATACTGCTTAAACAAGTGCCACAGATACTTGGTGAAAGGAAAAATACGGCGCACACACATTAAATAAATTACACTGAAGCAAAAAAGATGGCAAATGGAAGTGTGAAGAAGAAAACCCACAACCCAAAATGCGTCTTTTATACACAAATGTACCAGAGAAATTTTATTGAATTAATTTTTAAATCAAAGGGAAAAATAGTATTTATTCTTACTCTTGTGACTTATTATGTGACAGGTAGGGGAACCACAGTTTGGAAACAATGGAGGGAAGGCTGGACAAGCTATTAATAAAACATCCAATATGAGTATTTTAAGTGTCAAAGGTGAGCCAAAAAGAGTCACATCAAACGGAGTAAGTGAATGTTGGACAATAATAAGAAGGAATGGAAAATAGCAGTACCCCACTGAGTCATTCCTAAGTGCATTCACCTTCAATGCTCTTCTATATGAAGAGATGTGAAAAGGACTTCAAATTCATGAGATTCAGATACCACGAGACCAGAATAAAGATCCACTTTACATACCCAAATTAATCGATGTATAAACTATACTGGCAGATACAAAAAGACAAATGTTAGACCCATATCCTCCTGGAGAGCTGACTGACTGTCAGAACACCCCAGCATGTAAAGCAATACCAAGTGTCTATATTTAAACCCAACCCCATCCATCACACCTATAAAGCTGTGAAAACAATAGGTAGGGAATAATTACTCACAGCTTCTCAAATATAAGGTATAGGCATTAGCAGGCAGCAGATTTAAAGACAACACATTGTCACACCTCGTGCCTGTGCACGTGCAAGTAACTCATGCAGCTGCTGACCAGGATGACTCCACACACTGGCTGTCCTCCACTCGCCTCCACCAGATGCTCACTCTTACAATGCGAGGGGCACCGATAAGGAGCCACAGCACAGCTACTGCTGGTTAGAGGTAAGAAGACTGAAGTGTACTTCTCAAGGAACAAAAAGGAAAGAAATTTGATCTCAGAATATTGATTGCACTACCTTTGCATTTCCCACCAGGCACACTTCTGGATAGAAAAAAGTGCAAGTTTACAGAACAGACAACATTTTGTAAATCAACAAGCAAGTACACAACACTGAAGTTCAACTCTTCCTGTCAACCAGAAACACAATAATCAACTTCCTCCATCTTATATCCCTATATTAATGCATGAATGCAAAGGCACTGCAACCGTTCAGGGATGAGCCATCAAATTCCCAAGGACACTAGATGATTTAGATATGAAACTTAATTTTTCAAACACAGCTCGGTAGCCTTACTGGACAAATTGATGGTGAATTCACTTTTAAGTCACTCTTGTATTATCGTTAAAATGGGACCTAGGATATTTTATAAGCATCTGTTCATTTAAGAATGTGGAAATTAAAAATACTGATCCTCTCAAAAATACCTAACCGACACTGTATCATCGATAGGGAAGGAAAGGGAATCAAATCTACATCATTACAAAGCATTTTCTGGAAGCTTTAAATTGAAGAGTGATTCTGATGATGCTACTATTCTCTGCATCTCAGTCTAATTCTTTATCTACTACACTGGAAAAGATCTTGCTGATGGACATTTTAATGATGAAAACATTGGACAACATCTAAGATTTTCACCATACAGGAAAGTTCATGGCCTCCAGCAGCAAAACAAGCCAGATGAACTGCAATAATAATCTTGCAAATGAATTCCAACAAAGATTATGACTTCTACTAAGATTTTACTTTATGAAAAACTCTCTGAAAGCAATATATACTTATCTTTATTGGTGGAATCTGTTCTGTTCTAACAAAACAAGCTTGCTCTGCCCTCACACTAAAAATCAGTTGAAGAGGAACAGTCTTGTATATTGCTGCCAAAAAAGTCATAATAGGCACATAATACCTGTAAAACAATGCTACTAGTAACGGTGGACCATCGCACCTGTTGTACACACACTGACAGCAAACACTGCCCTCGAATTCTGGTGACTTTTTTGCTTTTTTTTTTCCCCGCAAAACTTGATTTATGTAAATTATAATCTTTCATTCTCATGTGAAATATATTCAGGCACAGAAATCAATGGTGTCAACAAACCCAACCTTCTGAAAGACTTCCAGTTGCTTCTGGTGGAGAATGATTTTGCAGAGAGTGTCTGCTTCCAGCTTGTTGTGTGTTACTAGCAAACAAGTACGAGAGCGAACCTGACTTTCCCCTATTGTATTATTCAGAGTGCTTTTCATGACGGCATATTTTGTTTCAGATTTTATTGATTCATGTATTTTGAAGCATTAGAAGTTCAGGCTCTAACAGCTCACCCCCACTTTGAAGTGAAGTTCTAAGCACTGGCCTGTTGAATGATACGTTTAAGATCAAAGACAGACAGAAGTGCCACTGACCCTGACGCCCTGTTTAGGAGGTGAGTTAGAAGACCTGGAGTGTCTCTGCAGACAAAAAAAGAGAATATAGATCTGGAAAACAGCATCATTCTTCCCCTAAACGAAACCCGAACTATTTGGCAGACTGATATCCTGATGAAAGATGACTTACATCAGATTGTTATAAAAAACTCCAGTAATGTCAGGAATTCAGAACTTCACCTGAACTCCCAGTCTTAGATGACTAGTGAAACATATAAACCCCAGAATGACACAAACTCTTTCTTTTTGTTTTCTTTTTGTCTCCATATCACTTTTCTGCTACTTTACATGGAAGCAGGACCTTGAATAAGAAGGGTGCAAGATGTATCTATGCCCCAAAAACCTTAAAATTGGTGGGAAGGACACTCAGTCATCCACACTGCAGAAGGGGGCAGGAGGTTTTATGTTCTTGTACTGTGAGTTTTCTATTAACTAAGTTTAGGTCACTGATGCAGATTTTCTGGATTACCAATATGTAGTGTGAAATGCTCATTGTATACCATGTAGTTTTCTAAAAATATTTAAATAAAAGTCACATTTGTACTCTAGAATTTGTATCAAATATATTTCTTGTTTGAATTTAGCCTGTCTTTCTCCTAGCATATGCAAGCTTCACATTGATTTTATATTTCAAATTGCTTCATAAGGTACTTTGTTTTCCATTACTTTAAAGGCATGCACAGGTTATGAGAGTTTCTGAACAACGCAAGTGGAAGTTTGCTATGTGCTATTACTCCTCTTCCCTAAATGAGTGACAACAAAACCCAAATGTTTTACCTGAATATTATTTTCCAATGTTTTTCTAGAACAGCAGTATTCCATCAAATGAATCATGATATACAAGTACTAGACATGGAATAGGATCATAGGTGACACAAGTGATTTTCAGTCAGAGTACATATCCATGGATGATTTACTTGCACAGGTCTACATCTGAATTACACTTTTATACTTCAATTATTAAACAGTGTTGCTTCTGTTTCTCCCCTTGGTCTTTTACCACTGGAAGAAACGCAGTATGCAGGTTAATATACTTTGCTTGTATTTTCTCTACATTCTTACTAAGGTATGTAGTAGCACAGATATCTGAATTCATTATCACGGAGGTACAAATTGATTGTATCAGCCTAGGAAGAAAATTTTTTGTAAAAAAAATGCCAAGGAGTAAAATTTGTTGAAAAATAAACATTGCATCACTGTGACACAAAAATTGTGCTTTGAAATTAGTAAATACTGAGCATTTTTTAAACCAGTGATACCTAGTTTAACTTAAACAGATTTTGAATTCACTTTTGAAAAATTTGGGATCAATTCTCATTTATACCAAACTGGTTTAAATGAGAGGCAGCCTAACAGATCATACTTCTAGCAATTAACTTTAAAAGATGGTTGAATTCACAGTGATAGATGGACATATTACTTCAGCATAATAAAGGCATGTTAGCCTAAATGAAAAGCACGGCCTTTTGTTTCTCTTTATACAACTAAAATATCAAGGGAGAAAAAGTCAAAATTCAAATTCACCTGAAAGCACCATTTGGAACTTAATGAAGTGCAAAGCTTGCGGAAGTTAATGAGTGAAGATACTGATGTGAGGAAGTTAATATTGTGCTTGAACAATGCAGTTTCCATAAGATGCAGAAGAATGTATGATGTTAGTGGAAAACAAATTTTTAAGTATCAGCTGAACTAAAATAAAACTAGCAGCTAATTCATTAGAAGTAGATGATTGTTACTATTAGCAACAGATGAACACAGACTTACTTCCACAATTATTCTAATTTATGACACAGTCATCATAAAGAAATAGATACCTTAAGAGAAGAGTTAATGGTGGGTTACGTACAACGTGTGTTAAAAATAAATTCACTAAAATAATTTCCAAACAGTATTTGAAGAGAAGGTAAATTTTCAAAATACATATTTGACACACTTCACCTTAAAAATCAAAGATTTTATATAAACTTTAACAACTTAGTCCCAAGCAGTCCTCGGTTTAAATTTCTATGACTATACCTTATATTTCGACCTGCTGCAATCACATCTCACTCTGAGGTCATCCTTTATCCACAGAGAACTACCCTCTGCCCCGCCCCACTAACCCATCATCAGAATTTAATTTCCTACTTCTTTATTGGCTTTTCTTAGTAATTTCTGTAAGAATTCTAAAATTAAGTCAAAAACAAGAGAACCCTGCAAACACATCTTGCCTAAAACGCATGTAAGCATATAAGAAATATTATGATTTGAAAGAATTAAATGGAAAGAGAAGTGTGTGCATGAGAGGGGCAAAGAGGGTGAATGAAAAAGCAATACAAAAATCAGTAAAAGGGTTGAACGAATAGCCCTCATTATTAACCAAGAACAAAACAGCAATGAAACATCAAAGAACATACTGCTTGCATGACGGCCAGAAATGGTCATGCTAGGAACTCATCAGCAAAAGACCCTACACTTACTTAACAGCAATATAATAATGTCTTTATTCATTCTCCTGTTAACCCCGAGATACTTACAAAGAGGAAACACAAACAATGAGCACAGACTTCTTAAAATATATCAATACTGATATATTTTACTTATACAAACTTAACTGATAACAGTTAAGTTTTAGTGAACACTTTCCTGTTCTGTAATATCTCAAATAGAATTTATTATACTGATTCCCTACAAATCAAAACTGATGTTTGACATCTTGATTAATTTTAAAAGGCTGAGAAAGATGCTCACTTTTTTATTTTCTGTTAATCTGGAATAGGCCTGGACATATGCAGAACACAAAAAATAGTCAACAGAACTTTCCATTCGAGCAAGTTCTATGAAAAAATATAGGTCAACACACAGCCTTATGGGGAAAAAAATAACCCACACCAAAAGCTTGTGTTCCTTTCAGCCAAAAACTGATGGACTAAGCAAATAATTACTGATGAGATTATACTCTTTATATAATACTATACACATAAACTTTTACACAGAAACAATTGTGAAGTTATTATAAGGGAACAGAATTCCAATTACCACATTTGAAAAAAACTGGATATATTCTGGAAAAGTAACACCATGATTAAAAACAAAATAAGGCTACGCGATGAAGCCAGTACTGTGCAATTTCATTTTCCTGTGTGCATATTGGCTTAACAAATGTCTCCATTCATACTTCCACTTCTTCCTAATAGGATTACTCTAACTAGAGTGTGTTTGGTGGTGCAGTGCAATCCTTCTAACTCAAAATCACTCTGCAATACAATCTCCTTACTGGCATTACATCATTTATTGCGTCAACCAAAGAGGACAGAGCTGGTTTATTAATTTTCAGCACTGAAGGTTCAAAAGTTCATTTCTAATTTTAACATGACAGAATTTTCATGTTCTGCTCAACTGAGGGTTGTAGAGAAGACAGAAGAATATTAACGGAAATACATGTTACTCATGATAGATGTATGCCATACTTCTTGTTTTCTTTTTCTCCTTCTAATCCAAAAGATATCTTTTTAGCTAGAAAAAGATTTAAAGTTCTTTTTAAATATAATCCGCTTAGGAAGTAATATGCACTGCTAAATACAAAGGAACAAGTTCCAGACTAAGGGGAAAGAACCCATAGTCTTTTCTACGGCCTCAAAATGCTAGTGCAAGAGATTTACAAAATTTAGAATTCTTCAAGTTTGCTAATCCCTGGTTCATCACAGAATAAATTACCTTTCAAATAGATGCCCTGTTTACATTAGCTAATTGACTTGTCCATAAAGAACAAATTCAGAGCTGCAGAGGAAAGCTGATGCACAGGCTGTTTCCTGCATCGGGTGATTATACAAAGTGTGATTTTCTCAGATCCAGTAATGGGAGATTAGGAGGGGATGAGGCACAGAATTTTCTACCTCAGCATATCATAAGGCTTTTGCATGCACAGGCATAATAAAGAATGGAACAGGGGGAGGAGAGAAACACAGTCAAGCTCCAAACAGCAAACCATTAACCCTGTCGGTGAAGGATTCCTCCACACTGATTAAATATTTGCTGAGGTGTACATACAAATCTGTTAAAAAAAAAAAAAAAAAAAATACACCTGCCAGGGATATTTACATTGTGTACATTATCTGTTTACTCCAGAAAGATATAGTAAAACTATCTATTTACTACTGCCATACGGAACTGTTCATTCACACTCTCATCTTGAAGGTGTCCTGCTGTCATGTGGGCACTTGCTACGGATGTAAAAAACAGGCCACCGCAGGCAGTGCCTGATAGCTATTCTTTTAGTGCAGCAGCTGCTCAGTCGGGTTTCACTCTCCCTTTGACCTCTTCATCCCCAGACCCACTGAAGATTTCTGTTACTTGAGCTATGCCAGATTAGCTCAGGCCACCCTCCAAATGGGTGGAAACTCCTACCATGTGGACAGAAATAGGCGACTCAGAGAAATTAAATTGTCAAATGTGTGGTAAAAATATATCTAGTCATTTTCGCTATATTGCCATGCTTAGACACTGTCACACTGATAGTATGACAAATATGTTTAAAAAAAAATCAGCAGGGAAGGAAATAGACTTGCTCAATCTATTCGTGATAGGCACAACATCTTTAGTTGCTCATTCAGCCTCATGATTATTTTCTAATTGGTTTCCCCCTTGCTGCTCCACTGTCAAAATATTCTAACAGCTCTTTAACTGCTGTTTAATAACTAACAGCAGCTTCACATATATTAAAGAACAGAGAAAGATTATCTATTGTTTTGCTTCCTTAAAGATTTAGCACAGTGAATAATCATTACTAAAGTTAATGAATATCATCAGAAGTTGGCTGCATTTCTCCAGTCCCTCCCAACTCCTGAGATCCTCATAAAATAATCTGTAATTGTACTGCAAAAATAGGAGCTGTGATCTATTGTATCTTTCAAAAGACAAATGCATATTCTTGCTATGGAAAGTCACACCACAACAGCAAGTCTATCAACATAGCCTCAAAACTATTTCAAAGAAAATAACAAATCATTACAAGAGTCCTGGCAATTTCACGTTCACTTTAATAGTGCCTGATGCCTTTTTAATTTGGATTCACTCAAAATGCAATTATAGAATGTCATAACTGAGGTTTTCGTGCAGAACTAAAGCAACAACACCATGCTTGTGTGGGAAAAAATGAAGCTATTTAAGAATGGGTGAAAAAATGTCATTTCACACATCAAAGATAATGGCAGCATAGATCATCCTTTCTGTAGCACTGTCTCTAAGCAGATACATTCCCTCAGCATCAACTTTCCAACTACAAGCCCCAGTCTTTATCCTTCCAGCAATAGGAATTACTTTACATTTCTATCAGAGGTCTGAATGAAGACCCAGTTGATTTTGGTTTCTCTTTAAGAAATGTGGCAAAAGTCATTGTCTATGAGCTAGTGAGACATCAGACAACTAAGAGAACCCTCCAATGTAAAATTATGTTAGCAAAGTCAATTGGAGGTGTTGACTAAGCAAAAACATGCTTGTGGTTTTGCCCTTACTATTGTCCTGATGTTCTCTTCACATTTCATCTGCAGTGTTGCTGAAGAAAAGAGGAAATGTTGAATTAAACACACCTGCTGAGAATCAGTAAACATGCACAACAGGCATCTCGGACATAGTCTTGGGATGGTCAGACTGTGGTTGTGTTTTAACTTGGCATAGCAGTGCCAACAGAAATTTTTCTTATTAACCAGCTGAGTCACGAGCTTTGCAGACACGGTTCCAATGTCAGGACACTTTATTCTGAATCTGGGTAATGCAACACTTGTTCTTGAGCATGTCATTACTGAATACTATTTATTCACAGCATAGTACTCGTGCGGTTCATGCATGTAATTGAATCTGTTTTTAAAAAACTATCTCAAAAAACATGTTTTCTTTAGAAGTAGGAGCCATGAAGAGATTTCTGGCTGATGAACAACATCCCAACTTTTCAATGAACTTTTCAATAAGCAATCACTCTATCTTCTTTCTCCTTAGAACATCTTGGATTCATCACTTCTTTGCTTGTTTATCCTCAGCAATTCAACATAAAGTTATAAGCAGAGCTTTCCCAAGCTTTTCAGAAGCATTTAAAAATATAGAAATAAAATATAGAAACAGTCCCCTTTAGATGTGATTGTGCTTTTCATAAGCACAAATATAATTGTTAGGGTATATGCATTTTCAAATAATCACAGACTGTAGGTTAAAGAGAATAATGGAATCATAGAATGATTTGGGTTTGAAGAGACCTTTAAAGGCCATCGAGTCCAACCCCGTGCAGGACATCTTCAAATAGATCAGGTTGCTCAAAGTCCCATCCAACCTGACCTTGCATGTTTCCAGGGATGGGGCATCTACCACCTCTCTGGCAACCTGTTCCAGTGTTTCACCACCCTCATGGTAAAAAATTTCTTCCTCATATCTAGTCTGAACCTACACTTCTTAAGTTTAAAACCATTACCCTTTGTCCTGTCACTCCATGCCCTACTAAAAAGTCTGTCCACATATTTCTTAGAAGCCCCCTTTAAGTATTGAAAGGCTGCCATAATATCTCCATGGACACTTCTCCAGTGAAAACAACCTCAAGAAAGGTCATTATATGCATCTGTGGAACATCTAGTCACTAAATTAGTAATATGTACCACAAGACTTCATCTTTGTATGATATATTGATGTTTTGGTGAACACTTTTTAGGACAATGTGTTCTGTACCTCAAAGACCTATTGGTATGAGATGACACACACAAAAAGGGATATGGGAAAGCAGAGATCATCCAAACATGTTCCTTATTATACCTAATATGTGTGTATATAATTACTATATGTATATTTTAAATTACTGCTGTAAGAGAAATTATAGGGTATTTCAAAGTGTAATATTTAGATAAAAGCAGAAGACTCGGCTTTCTGCAGTTGTCTTACGCAATAAAGACTTAAAAAGAGAGTGTATTTAAAACATAATATAATACCTAAAAATAAGTACATTTACAGAATGTGAAGGCTTTGACAGTGTGCTGGTTTTGGCTGAGACAGAGTTAATTTTCTTCATAGTATCTAGTATGAGTTTATGTTTTGTATTTGTGATGAGAAAAACGTTGTTAAACAATGCTAACATTAAGTCAATGACTTTTTCAGTTTCTCATCCCATCCCTGTTCTCCCAGCTTCTTCTCTACAAGAAGCTGGGAGGAGACACAGCCAGGACAGCTGACCCAAACCGACAGAAGGGGTATTTCATGCCGCAAGATGTCATGCTCAGTATATAAGCTGAGAGGATGTGGCCGGGGAGAATTGCTACAATGGGCTACTGATCACCACGTGATGAGCAATTCTTGCGTTGTGCATCACTTGTTTTTCTATATTCCTTTTTTAGTCATATTATTTTCTCCTCTTTTGCTGTCCTGTAACTGCTTTTATCTCAAACCACAAGATTTATTTTCCCTTTCTCTTCCCCATCCCACCTGGGGCGGTGTTGGCGAGCAAGCAGCTGCTTAGTTGCCAGCTGGGGCTAAACCACCACAGAGAGCAGCGGAGTGTAGGAGAGTTTTTCCACCTATTTATGCTGCTTATTCTAGTAGAGACTACAGTGCACTTCACTTTGAAATGTCTGTTTGTAGTCAGGAAACTTAAATTGGTTTTTAGCAAGGGAAGTTCAGACTGAAACCCACAATTTAATCCAAATCATCACCACCACCTTTATGTGGTGGTATATAGTCTTCAAATGGCGGGACATACTCCACTCATTACACTCTCAGGACATTCAGGCTGGATGACCAACATCATTCATCCATCACTTGCAATTTCACTGTACCAGCAAAAAGATTTTTGTGACTGTAGGATCGCTGACATGGAGCAATATTCCTCAGAAAATGCAATTTAATAAATCACTGGTTTCCTTCCCTCCTACCTCCTTTAAAAAATAACTGACCTAGCAAGGCTTCTTCATCCCAGAGAGTATTTTGGAATCTGCTGGTAAATTTGATTATAGTGTCTTTACTGAGCTAGTAAAGGTGAGCTTTACTCAGCTAGTCTTGAAATATAGTATAGAGCACCTAATGAAATGGATAGAATTTAAAACACGGTCTATTTCACAATTCGTAATCATTAAGAGAGATGACAGTTAATCTTCCCATCCACAAGTGCACAGGGAACACAGTAATATTTCCACAGAGATTACTGCAGGACACATCTGAAGCAATACAAAATTCCTGTGCTTTTAGAACTTTACTGTTTTTGAGATGCCTTTTAATGATCAACACAAGCCCTCTCTGTTGGCATATCTGTTTTATGTGCATTAGAATTACAATATAACTGTGCAATTTGCTAGTGAAACCTTAACGTGTGTATCTTCAATTGTACGAACGCAACATTGGTGTAGCCCCCTTGGCAACTGTCTGTTCAGAAAAAAGAATGCTGAAATAGAAACCAGTAAATACATGTGTACTAGTGAAAGACCAATGACTGCACTGATGCGACAGTCTCAGGAATTTTCTGGGTTTGTTTTCAACTGAGCTGATCCTATGTTGCTTAGTAGAGACGTCAATTGCCAAGAAATAAGGGAAGTATTGCCTACAGTTTGCTTTTTTACTTAGGTCCGGTCTACAGTGAGAACAAGTATTTATTCAATGTAGTTAGAATTGTGTATGATTTAGAATAAAATTACCTGCAGGAAAACACATACACGATGGCACCAGAGGCCCTAGACTGTGAACAAAAATCACAGTGGTCAGTCACTAATGGAATGCAACCTTGTGCAGTTCAATTAAAACCAATTTTAGAGACAACAAAGGGAACAGAAACACCAAACAACTGGACTAGCAACAAATTACTGACTCCATTGTAAGCAGTCTTCCCGTGTTCCTCTTTTGGCCCGTAAGAAGATTTTGAGTGTAACAGGAATCCTTTCCAGCCAGCAATCATGACTAAGCTTCCTCCACACCAACACGTTTCACCTACCCCACTGACAACATGCAGGTAACACTATTTCTGAGACAGATAAAAATAACAATGTATACCACTAATTTCAGCATTATTAGAACAAAATTAATCATTTTTCTTTGCTTAGTGTAAAAAGACAGGGAGAATAAGGTTGCCATTTTCCTTTTCCTTTGATTTCAGTTTATTATTTCCTGATACACCATCAGCTATGTATACAGGTCCTTTCCAACTCAGATTTGGCAGATGCTATTTTTTTCTCAGTACCTCCTAGGTATACTTGCTTATCTGAAGGCTATTTAATGGTTTTGTGATTCTTTAAGTTTTACTTGCTTGCTTGAAATAATAGGATTTTTCCCTACCATTCAATGTATTGAAGTAAAAAAAACAAGCTAAGGAACCTCTCAGGAATTGTTATGCAGTTTAACGCACATCTCATTTGTGACATTTCACTTGCAGCTAGTCAGTTACTAACTGAGATGTCATAACTAGGGTGTGCTGGCAACTAATAATTGATTCAGTTGTTATTCATCAAAATACAGAACTCGGACTACGGAATAACCAAAATAAGCTTATTAACTCACTTGAGCTTTATGAGCTTCACTGGGGCTTAAAACATTCATACTACTGAAACCTCTTTTGAACCAGTATTTTGATAAAAATAATGTGTATGAAGCAATAAAAATCCAAATTGTTTGGAAACTAACAGTTTTCAGTACATTCCTCCAAACACCATACAAAATGCACTGTTCACCACTGAAGAAGTCAGTAGGAAAGACTGATATCCAGAAGTCGTTCAAGACATAAGAATACTAAATTCAAGACCAAAAGCAAGACTGTAATGGTTAAACTGCAATAGGGAGCACAGTGAAGTAGTTTTATTCTGTAACAAATCCTTTAAACAGCTCTTTTAACAAAATAAATTGACGAACCTCATTATGCAGATAGTAAAAGTTAAGTTTGAATACTAAAATAAACACTATATGTCGCTCTCACTGTGTCCTTGGATATACTGAGTGGATTTGTAATCTTTAATGTGATCTAAAATTTACCTAGATGTCTTTTCCTTGAAACTAAAATGTAAAGGTGAACAATCTGTGAAAATAACAGATGCCATGCTACAGGTGGCAACAAACTATAGCACAGAACCTTCTCATAAGTTCCAACAAATCCCTTGTGCAAGTTCACAGGCTGTTGCATTTGCAGATAAGTATTTCCAGTTTGGTTTGTATCTCCCATGTGAATAAGCAGTGAAAAAATAGCATCACTTCAGCTAATAAAAATGTTGAAATCAATATGTTAAATTATATTGACCTGCTCTGCAATAAAAATAAGAAAAAAGTCCTCCACAACAATCTGCCTATTGCTTTGGAAAGTGTTGTTAGAATGAGGCTCACAGACACTGCATTTACAACAGTTTGAAAGGCCATATTTTACATGATAAACAAAAGACAACCTAGGAAAATGCAGCAAGCCCCATAGAACTTCCAGCTCCATTTTAAACAAAAGTATTAAATTTCATTTTAAGGATGTCAGCTGAACAAGCCATAGGCAACTCTACCATATTCACTGTAGGCTAGTACCACAGGTACACTGGAGCATCCAAGTGGAAGGGGCAGCACAAGTGAACATGTGTCAGGCCTTGGAAACGGTATTGCAACCTTGTCATCCTGTGCTCAAAAGCACAATGATTTTCTGACCTGTAACGCCACTGCCATCAAGGAATTCACATGATCTCAGCCAGTTGAGAAACATCTGAACTTCACTGAGTTGCATGGCACCTGTATGGCCAGGAAGATAGTGCTCAATGCCATGCCAAGAACTTAAGAAATGATCACACCTTTTTGGAATCAAAAAATATTACCCCAAGCTGATAAAGGTTCATAACTGATAATGAGAAAGTTAACATCAACACTTTTCAAAACATTATCAACCTGTTCTAGAATTAATTTACCTGTACTACGAATATAGTATTCTGCTTCAAATTAGCGACCTGCCAGCCATACGTAAGAAGACACACATGTTTATAACTAGTATTTTTGAGCAGGTCTCTTTCAACATCTTCAAGTAGAAATGTTTCACATTACACAAATACTTCTACTGGAACATAGTCTGAACATAAATTCATTTTATCTAGGTAAATGTCAGAAAGTCTAGTCTGTATCTCTTAATCACATCCACAGAACATCAGGCCCATCCAGTTGTACTGTCCCATTGAAAATAATTTCAGGGCACAAGGGTGCACAGCTACTCAGAAACAAATTTCTTCAGTCATGATTTATTGTCTATATGCCAACATATGGATAGTACACTAATTAGTGGAAACTTTCCACATGTGTACCATAAGCTATCCCACTGATGTTGATTCTAGAAGTGTATTTGGGGAGTTATGCACTTAGATTACAGCTCTTCCCGTATTAGTGTAGTACTACTTAAGATGGCAGATCCATGTGCTTTGGTCGTCCAAGCAACAAAATAAATGTGGAAAATCTGGAGTTTTTAGAATTCCTAAAAGAATAAAAAATCTGGAAAACTGAAGCCCTTTGTAACCCTGAGGATATTTATGTCAAGGCATCTCTCCCCCGGACTTGCATAACAATAGGAATTAATGGCCTAATAGGATTACCAATATATTCAAAGAGAAAACTCCAATTACATTAAGTGAACTAGAAAATGAAAAAAGGACAGTGCT
>NW_010249221.1:0-14615 GCF_000690775.1 Eurypyga helias | reverse complement strand
CTGTACAAGAGTCAACGTATTCAAAGACCAGAGCACGTTTCATA
This sequence comes from Eurypyga helias, assembly GCF_000690775.1. Classification (NCBI taxonomy): domain Eukaryota; kingdom Metazoa; phylum Chordata; class Aves; order Eurypygiformes; family Eurypygidae; genus Eurypyga; species Eurypyga helias. Next base: position 14,571 of record NW_010249221.1, on the reverse strand, counting down.
GGAGTAGTGCTGATCAAGTCTGATAACACATCTCAACAGCTGAAAAATAAATACAGATCTGTAAACATTAAGATTTCCCTGATTTATGAACTATGTACTGCCTAAGAGAGGCATTAAAATGCCTTTGACATTAATAACATAAAAACAAGGGAAAATAGTTACTTTGCATTCTCTTGGGTCTCAAAAATATGTTTCATTCACTAACTAGTAGAGGCCAACACCATTAGTAATACTGTCTGCACGTAATGCAGACAGTAAGGCAGTAATCCTATTTTTTCAAATGTAGTTTCCAATAACTGAATATAGTACTGGCCTGATAATCTTGAAGAAGGTTGCTTGCTTACTATTCACCTTTGAGATAATGCAGAAACAGGCCAGTTACAGGAGTAAAGTCCCCAGTACAAATGTCTGCAGAAGCTCAAGTGAAGCTAAGAATTCCCCATGTTGGAAAGTTCAAACGGCTCGTTGCCATTTGATTCAGTCAAACTCAGTGCTGAATACAGAGCTGCAGGGGCAGGCAGAACACAAAATTATGTCAGTGAGGCTAAAAGCAAGATTTGGGTTGAAACATGCCATGGACCACACAACATAGATCTTTTTATACAGAAAAGAAGTTGATCACAATGGCAATTCCTAAATTCATTTTCTGCTAAGATCTGTAGAAAAGAATGTAATTAAATTAGTTTTTGATCCTTTTTTTTGGAAGAGTATAAAACCAGAAATGGTCTCATTTGATTTTTTGTGTTTGTACTTTTTTCTTTGTCCCCCCTTTGCCTGCACCCAGAGAAGAAATTTTGGAGATAAATTATTTCAGTATGGTGCAGTGAAAAGAATGATGTGAGACAGTAAATAAACTGTCAGAAGAGGCTTTCTCCATGTGACAAATCTTTCATTTTAGTCAGACATGCAGCACCTGCATGAGAATTACACATGCCTTTAAAAAATAGTGTGTAGTACAGGCATGCAAAGGAAGATAGGTACTGCAGTTCATCATGCTGCTCTTCCACTTTCCCTTCTTCGTAAAGCTAATGGGACTGCTTAGGAGAATAGAGGCTGAAGGTCCAGAAATGAAAAAGATTAGGGTTTTTTCACAGGGGGATGAGGAAGGCAGAATTTCCACCAATACTTGTAATTGCACAAAGAATGTGAGAAAACTGAGTCAGAAGGAAAAGGATAAATACATAATTTCTCAAGAAGAAAGCTGACGAATATAAAGAAATGATTTACTGATTTACTCAGTCCATAAATTACCCTATCCCAAAATATAAGACATTTGAATCAAAAGGCTTATTTTAAAAAAAAATCTTAAGCTATTAAAATTGTTAAAATGTGACCCCAAAAATGTACAGTTCTCATGTAAGAACAAAACTCAATCGTTCTTACATGTTTTACTTTCTGGCTAGGTTTTCTGTATTTTAACATTTTGCAGTTTATTCCAAATCTCTTCTTTCTGCTCTCTCTTCACCTCCTATTTTTTTTCAGCAGCTAACGATCCATTACATTTTCAGTTCTAATCCTGTCCTGTTGCAATCCCTTTCTTTTTTCATTTCACTGTTCTGTGTACTACCTTGATTACCTTCTGACTAAATCGACATCCACTTTCCCCTTTTGACCTTCATCAAAAGCACAGTTGCAAATCCTGCATAAAATATGCTTTTATTACTCTAGTGAAACTGTTTTGCTCCTTGACAGCAAGAAGCACTACAGTTTTGGACCCATCTATTCACAACAATGTTATGAGAAAGGCCAGAATTCTACTAATTGCCCTAATGCTAAAATAAGTTATCAGTCAAAAGCAAACTGGGGTCAAAGTATTACTTCTGGGTGTATGTCCTAGGTGTGTATCTAAGCTTAGGCAGTAAGGCAGCAAAGGGTGTTTAAGTATTCTCTGAATTTAGAGGTCTTCTATGCAAGCACACAATTTAGCACAGTGAGACCAGCTATTTACATTCTGCCAAAACTGATAAAAAGAAACATATGCACAAAATAGCATTTTCACTCAATGTTTAATAATTTATAAGGGGTAAATATATTGCGAGATTAGTTGCTTATATAGCTGAACTCTGTTGAGGTCTCAGGATGAGCCTATAATAGAAATAATGAAAATGCTGTTCTTTACAAATAGCATGTCTCTGTTCTCATTCTTCTCCCAAAGTATTTTACTACAACAGATGCACAAAATATTTTTTCTTAACTATTTATCACTTTTAAGAGGTATCCTGCTTTTGGAAAAAAAGTGCCATTCTATATTACACTATAAGCAATACTATAAAATCTCAGTAATAAAATATATGTAATACTTCCAGATGAGAGGTTCAGCTGGAAAGGAATAATCACATACTGAAACATACAGCTGTATCTTCAGTTAATGCAGATTTCCACAACTGCTGTTTTCTTATATTTGGCATGAAAAAGGATTGTTTAAAATGTCTTGAGCAAGCAGTGGTATTTAAGGTTGTCTTTATCTGCCCACATACCTGAAAGGATGCTGATGTGTTTGATTGAATCCAGCGTGTGATGTGACTGACAAGTCCAACGTGCCAGTGTACAGACCTTCAACATCTTTCTTTCTCATACAGCACTCAATACCCTTCTCCTAACATCCTTAGTAAACACACTTCCTAAAGCCCACATTCTGGAAAAAGTTGGGCTGGATACAGAAAAAGACTCCTTGTACAAGACTCAGTTTGGATCTAATATTTCATACGCTTTGAATCAACAATGGAAAAGAAATGCCTTACACACAGATACTTATCTGTACACACAGATACTTACTTTTATAATTTTTTAATCTAAAGCTATTGCCCAAGAAACCTGCAACATCACATACAAAAATAACCATTGGGTAAGGGGCATTATTTAACCTTAGTCTCCTGTTAAGTGCCTACCCATCTATCACCAATAGGTGGAATGCAAATTTAATTAAAAAGAGGGCAGCTCTGGGAATTATTATAATTTCTTCTATCTCAAAAGTGTGCTTCAGATCAGAATAAAATGCAACGGTAGACAGAATATGTATGTAAAAATGGATTGTTTTAAAAAATCACACAAAAGACCTTTACTATATGGCATGTATTTGTCTTTTTATTTTCAGATTTATTATCGAGCTATTTTTTCTTCAAACAAAGAGCTCTGTAAACACATACCTTGACTCAATAAATATTGGGTCAAGCTAAGTTTTAGCTTGATTAAATAAGTTTTAAGCTCAGAGGCATATTTTGATATGATTTTATCTACAGAAACTTTCACCATAATTATTATTTTAGTAACGAGGCTAATGTTTTCAGCCAAGTGTTCCTAAGGGGGATTTTTTTCATTTAGTCAGTATGTCTAGGTTCCATGAATTAGTCACTTATAAAAACAGACAACTCAGTTTAAAATAAATGGCTGAAAATGTAAAATGGATATTAAAATCTTCACAATGTCTTTACGACTTTATTAGTGCTTTGAATAAGGCAGTTATATCACATACTTTTAAGAAATAAAAACAATTTCCTTAACCTTGAGTTTCTTCTTTTTTTTTTTCATCCTCACCTCCAAACTGAATTAGGTTGATGACACTTTCCTCTAATCAGGCTGTCATCTTCCCATAAACTTGGGTACCCATTAATTAATTTCAATATGCTGAATTTTTTGGCAAAGATGTAGAACTCTCAGAGGCACTATATGCTAAAATAACCTTCCACAACCCATGGCTATGGGTAGATTTTAGTTTATTTATAATAATAATACGTGTTCTAATTTCTATTCTAAAAAGATATGAACATGACTACTTACAACTAGTCTTGCATTTGGAAAAATAAACATTTTTTACTGTTCTCTAGTTGCATATACATGACATAGTATGAAGAACAATTTAATTTTATTTCTGCTAAGAACATCCTTGCTTTATTGTTACATGAAATTTAGCTAATCTTCATCTTATTTCAGCATTTCCAATCTTTTTAAAAAAGGCAAAAATACTTCTTTGGTATTTCCTTTTTAAAAAAGCTATTTTTTATAAATACTGTAGTTTTCAGCAATTTAATTAGCATATGTTTGGATTATTGACACAATAGACAGAAATAATTTGATAAAAACTATAAGAAAAATCTGCAGTACTATCCTCTTACTGTTAGTGTAACCTCTATTTAGTTGTTGAAATTGCTACTGACCACTGAATACAGAAAGAACTTTTATGGTCATTTTTAAATGTATAACAGCAACCCTTTAACATCATTCCACTATATTCACTGGCATTTCCTTTTGGTTTATTTCCTTCTAATCTCTCTTTTCTATTGCTACTGAAATTCTAATATGATAAAGACAGCTGATAATATGATTCACCTCACTTACTTATACTGCTAAATGTTTACAGTATATAAGCTACAAGATTGTATTTGAGCTTATTACCTTATTTCTTGACTAGAAGGAGGACATACGTGTACCTGTCTATTAATGCTGGATACGCGCCTATCCAGGAGTGTTACTCTAAGTTTTATCCAAAGTTAGGCATGGCTTGATGTTAAAAAACATAAAACCATAATTATCTTAATTTAAACCAAGCATTCTGGAAATGTATTCTCTTTTTTCCAAACTCAGTTCTTCTGAAGGGCATTTGCAGTTGCACGAGTGTAGGTAATGTTGCTGGGTTTTTTTAAAGCTAAAAAATACAGATTAATTAGAAGACAAAATCTTTTCATCTGTATTTTTTTTTTTTTTAATAATCCTCCAGTTTTTAGTTGACAATTTCTGTAGGTTTGACTTCAGAGAGGAACAAATACTGCAGAAAAAATCTTCTGTCACTTTCACTGTGTCTTTTTTTTTTAAGTGAAAGTGAAAGCATGTGTTATGAGTAGGGCAAGCATTATGTTCAGATGTGCTCAAATTTATTCCATCTGACAAGTATCTGGATTTGGGTATTAAATTTCTTAAAAGAACTCATCTTCAGCGGATTTTTTTTAGGTTAAAGTGTTGCAGGGTGGATTTTTTGAGTGACAGAGGGAAAACAAAATGTGTTTTTTAAGGACATTTTTTATTCTCACATGAAAATAGTAGGAAGATGACCTTGATAGCACAAATCTAGACTGCTTCTGGAAGTTTGTACTAAATATAAGAAAGTTTGAAAGGAAGAAGAGGAGGCCATTTTAAAATCATTGAGATTGATTGATACACACTACCCAAAAAGCAGCACTGAAGTTGGGCAGAAAAAAAAGGATGCAAGTTATCTATGGAATAATGAGAAAGAATACCAAAGGCAGCAATTGAGAAAAGAAATACAATTAATTTAAATAAAAGCAAAAAAATTACATCAAAGTTTAAAAAGTGATAGAGGTCTTTCTTTTAATTACCTCCTTATTCTTCTATTGCCTTATCATAGTTCAATATTTACTGATTGAGTCCCTTTTTTCTTCAAAATAAGAGCAGCTACATAAAAATTAATAATATAGAGACTTCAGAGAAGAGGCAATGTTGTTCGTTCAGTATCAAACAATACAATTTTTTTCTTCTGTTTTGCTGGTTTTAAGTCAGTGTTGCTTTAAAATATTATTTAATATACCTGATATACGTTGGTGTGAGTTAGATGTAACCACGTGGGGTCAATGCACTCAAAATAGTGTATGACAAGTAGAGTGAGGACAATCTGGTCTGGTAATTGAAATATGAAAGTCAATGGCACTTTCACATTACTAGAATAGGTAAAATTTTGTTTCAGAAAACATTGATTTTTTATGATTAAATTGAAATGTCAATTTTATTCTACAGTTTAAGAAATGGACATGTTTTGCCCTGAACACATGATCTGAAAAACCCCTGAGAATGTTCTCTCCAAAACTTCTGACAGTAGCTGATGACCTTTCCAAACTGATTGGTGATCCCAGTTATTGTCCGATGGATTATTCATAGCACTGAAACCCAAAAAGAAAACCTCAAACAATTCCAAGTTGGATCTAATCGGAATTTTTTTTCAGAGGGAACATGCAGGCTCAAATGATCTCTGCCTTCAAAGACAGTTTTTCTGGATGTCAAGAGTGAGTCAGTGGAGACAACACCTCTTCTACAGAAAGAATCTGAAGCTTTAGAGGTCAGGGCGCTTTACAAACTCGAAAAGCAGTGGATTTAAAGAAACACTGCTTTCATTCACAACTACCATTGTGATTTTTTTTCAGATGTTAGGATCATGAATTTTAGCATGACCCTTACTGGTCAGAGGCTTCACTCAATTTTTAGCTGGCAGGTGTGTCTGGGGTGTCTGGGTCACACAACACATTTACAAGGTGTATTTTTCTGAACAAGTTTTTCAGATAAAATATGCAAGATCTGTTAGATATCTTTGTTCACCACACTTTCCTGAAGAGAAATTTAAAAATAAATAAATAAGTGTGGCATTCAAGTAATCACATTGGGTGGGAATGATATAAAGTCTTAATATGCTAATTATGTAGACGAATAAGAAATTTTAACTTAGCTATTACACAGAAGCAGAAATCTATGCTGATATTTACTGTTCTTTAATCTGACCTTTCTTAATTTAAATTTAGAAAATACTTCTATTTTAAAGGCACTTAAATTAAAAATTTTAATTTTGCCCAAATAATTATCACTATGTAAATATCAGACACGAAGTAGTTTTATATCTAGATAAGGCATTCATTTAAATTCGCTCAAAACACACAAGAAATCACTGTTGATTTTAATGGGCCCTAGTTTGGCAAGATACTAAATTTAAGCACTATTAGACTACATGAAATGATCCGAGACAGATGAATTTCATGATTATTCAGCGGGAACAATTAGGTAGTTGTTAATTGCTATCAGGGGACATAGGGACCATGCCTCTCAAATGGGCAAGCTCTCCTGGGGAGAAATACTGCTAGCATAAGGCCCTTTCTGCACACACACTGATTAAATGAACAAATTAATTAAGTGCTCACATGTGAATTACTGTGTGACCAGAGTTAGGAGGAGCATTTAGCTAGAGTAGCAAAGTGAGGAGGCAATTGCAAGTCACAAGAGCCATGGCAGGTGTCAGAGCCTTCCACCACCAGGAGAGCTAATTTCCTCAGTCATATCCTTTTGCTCTGCTGACCAAAGTTAAAGCTAATGAGTCTGCTAATCTGTATTACATACAAATAAGTAGCAAATAAGTAGTCGTCTTCAAGTGGGTTCATGACAATAACCATCAGGTAATTGAGAATTACTCAGTGACTAAGTCAGAAACAAACTCCTGAAGCTGTCCTTAAATGCCTTTGAATTTTGGAAAAACTACTGTCACCTGACCAGTTATCTGAACCCATGTGTTTAGCTACAAAACAGCTTTTTTCCCATTTTGCCTTCACTCACAAGAGCTGCTGAAAAAATTATTCCTGTCTGTACAAAGTATATTTACATGCCAAAACTGCTCTCTGAATCATCCCTCGTTGAATCTGCATCTCCCAGCTTCTACTTCCTCCTGTAATGTTTTTGCATCCACCAGAGACACATATTAATGGCTATTTATACATATAAACAAAATTGATTGTTCATATTCTTAGTCAGTGAAGATCATACAGAGGTTGGGGCCAAATCCTTTGTTAATGTAATTTTCCAGACATAAATTAGTAATTAAAAAGAAATGCCACAGACCTAGCTAAAAAGGTTTTTTTCGTTACAGCACTTGATATGACAGACAAGCAGATCCCAAAACATCTAAAACTGATACTGCTTCGTTTCATCTAGGTTATTTGTTTTGGATTAATTTTCTTATTTTAGAAGACTGAACCAGAATATCATAAGTTGCTACCCAATCTGATCCACAGAGAGCTAATATGCATTTGTTCATATGCCAACAACACACCTTGACTTAAAGTCTGCTACTGATATTTACCTCCCTAAAGTGCTTATATGGAACAAATTGTACCTCCTCTTGGGTGTTTTTTAAAGGGTTAAAAGCCAAGATACTTTAGTAGTACATTTATGCACCTCTTAATGATTAAATTCACCTATTTTGAAAACAAGATGGCCAAAATGATACTTAAGATTGCAAGTAATGTCTTTATGCTCGTTTCTGTTGGTTTGTTTTTGGTTTTTTTTTTCCTCCTTGAAGTATGTTAGCGAACACAACCTTGGATTTTATCCTATCAGAAACTTATAGCTATCCTGTGACTGACTACTGCACCTCAGCTGATCAGCTCCCAGCTTATTGCAGAAATGCTTGTTATTAGTCCCCTAGTGTATGACCCTCCATGCTGTGCTACTGAATTTCATCCCATTTCTATTACTTGAGTGTTCAGGGTCATCCAATATACCCCTTGGCTATTTCACTCAACTAATGATCCCAGCCAAATACTTCCTTCATATTTTTCTCTTATTCCCATTTCTGTGACTTCTTTCTTCCTGCCCAGCAGTGCCTGACTCAAAGACAAACCTTTCAGCAAGACCCAAAACTTCTGATTTGGGTCAGTACACAAGAAAATTCCCACAATATATGATACCCCAACACACATTTCAATCTCAACATTCTCAGCTATGTTTACTGGGGAAAAGATAATGGAGAAAATACTCGCATGTTTCCAGTAAGTTACATGGGAATGAGGTTTTTCCCTCTTCTCAAAGAAACCGAATTTAAGAAACAGAATACAAGCTACTGGAGAGTGGCAATCCACATGACATTAGTTTAAATATACTCACTGATTATAGCTAATACTAGCTTTGAATGCAGCATCTTTTATTTAAGAGCAAAAACATTTTATAGAAATCTTACACTGGGAAATCAAGGTCATAAACACAAGACATGCACAAATCAAGTGTCTTACTTAAGTTTTATTTATCTGACAGGAAACTGTGACAGTGAAATGTTAGGATTATTATGTTTCTTTGCCCAACTTGAACTCAGGTAGGTAAAAAATTATGAGTAGTATTTTCGCAATTCCAAAAGCAGAGCATAGTTTGAATTTTTTTAAAATGTTCCTGATTGGAGAATACCTATGCAATTAAACACGTCATAACAATTGATTTTATACTGCTCCAAGAAGGTCCACAGTTTGTGGTAGGCAGCTAGCTCCACCTCCCAACTAAGGAAATTTCCTTTTTTTTTTCTTTCTGAAGAGATAGTCTTCTTAAATTTTAATAACAATACAAACCAGCTGATCTTCACTATGAGTCACAGTTAATGTTCAAAAAATGATAAAACAGTGATTTTTTATCAGCTTTCTACATTATTTAAACTTACCTGTTATTAGCAATGATCCTGCAGGTTTCCAAAATATTCCAGCCAATCTAAAACACTGAGAAATGTCTACAATCACAGAACAGAATCATTTGGGCTGGAAAAGACCCTTAAGATCATCGAGTCCAAGCATTAACCCAGCACTACCAAGTCCACCACTACACCATGTGCCTAAGCACCACATCTACACGCCTCTTAAATACCTCCAGGGATGGTGACTCAACCACTTCCACGGGCAGCCTGTTCCAGTGCCTGACAGCCCTTTCAGTGAAGAGATTTTTTGAAATATCTAAACTAAGCTCCCCTGGTGCAACTTGAGGCTGTTTCTTCTTGTTCTATCACTTCCTACTTTGGAAAAGAGACCAACACTCACCTTGCTACAACCTCCTTTCATCTATAGCGAGTGATCAGGTCTCCCCTCAGCCTCCTCTACTGCAGGTTAAATAAACACAGCTCCCTCAGCCGCTCCTCACAGGACTTGTGCTCCAGACCCTTCCCCAGCTCCATTACCCTTCTCTGGACATGTCTTTCCTGTAGTGAGGGGCCCAAAACTGAAGAAGGTGCAGCCTCACCAGTGCCAAGTAGAAGGGGTCAATCACTTCGTTAGTCCTGCTGGCCACAAATAGCATGCAAATATTAATTTCCTGAAATGCCTAGTACACCATTACAATACTTAATGAGCAATCAGCTTAAGTAAAGTTAATGATACATATTGCAAGAAAATGGTAATGATTAAAGCCCAGGTAAAGACAAATAAGACATAGAGACATCAATTCAGCTCTGTGTCAAAGCAGCCCCTATTTAGCATTAATTCCTTCATTGTATTAAATAAATTAGAATAGCAATAGTGCCTAGAGGTCCTGATCTCATGTCAAAATTTTGTGTTCTAAGAATAAACATGAGAAAACAGTTGTTCCTCTAGAGAGCTTAAAGTTGCTACTGTTTACTCTTGGGGGTAGAGATGGCTTCATGTTTTTGAAGCCATCTATATTCATAATTCATCCTAAATGTACTATTTTTCAAACAGAGAAAGAAAGAAATAGAAAGTGTCTTTACTAAGAGCATGTAAAGGCACAATAATCCCAGATATACTTTAAGGTTTTTGTCTGTTTCAGTTCAGATTTTTTCTCAAAACCAAACAACTTTGCCTCACCTAGGCCTAGCTTCATGCTGTCTTTCAAAATCACAAGCATACTTTTAACCAGTGAGCATATCCTAAATCTTAAGGCATGACACCTGTTAGTTTATGTGAGGTCCTCATGAATCATAGAATCATAGAATGGTTTGGGTTGGAAGGGACCTTAAAGATCATCTAGTTCCAACCCCCCCGCCATGGGCAGGGACACCTTCCCCTAGACCAGGTTGCTCAAAGCCTCATCCAGCCTGGCCTTGAAGACATCCAGGGATGGGGCATCCACAGCTTCTCTGGGCAACCTGTTCCAGCGCCTCACCATCTAGCCGAGGCTGTTACCTAGTACTTGTTGCTGTATCTCTTAAGGGTTGTCTTAAAGTAGATTATTAAACTGAAATCATCCAACTAAATGTGGGCATACAAATCTGGTTAAATGGGATGCAGCTTACAAGTTTGTCTATTTTTCTTCTCTCTCCCCCTGCTTTATGCTATCTCTTTCTCTCTCAGAAATAAAAACTCTGTATGACTTCTTATTTTTCTCATTCTACAAATTACCATTTCCCAGAAGGATTACATATTTTGCATCTAGTAAGAATGCTTACTTACTGCAATGTACTTTTCCAAAATCTAGCCAATGAAAACATCAGTGCAAAGATGTAAAGACTATAGCCTTACTTATAATTACTCAGGCATAAGAGACTAGACGTAGCTGGGTGATACTGCTGTCCCAGAGAACAGCTTCGTGTATGAACTGAAAGCAAATGCTTCTCCCAAGTGCCCTGGAAGATGTCATGATCTCTTCAACATGATGAAGCTAACAGGCTAACGGAGATCAGAGTAAAAGCCAGTTATGGGGTTAAAAGGTACAGCTATCACAGCTTGAACTTTTAATCTTGAAGAAGTTACAATTTTCTCTCCTCATGCCTGCCATAGGGCCATCTGAATGCAGACTTCATACTATTCAACTTACACTTGTGAAGAAAACCTTAAGGTCACTTGATAACAAGTGGAACCATTTTGCAAGCTGAGCAATCCAGCATTCAGTGCTTTCTGATGCTAGTCTCTGAGACCATAGATCTAAGTACTCCAGGAGAAAGCTTTCCACCATAGAGTGAAGAATGACTTCCTCATTCTTCTGGACACTGCCAAGTGCCAAATACTGCATTTCTACCACACCTCATCTCAGGTACATACAAGGCATTTATCTAAGATGTCAGGGTAAAATTTCACCAGCTCATCAGGGCACAGATGAAACCACAGATGAAAATCAGTCTCATTTAACAGAAGCTTTCCGTCCTTTCCTGGCAGTATTTACTCCAGGGAGGGCAACTCTACGGTGAATGGATCTAACCTCCAAACCCAGATGCTGATTCAGAGTTTGTGAAGAGCCCAATAACTAGTTTTCACTCTTTACAGTTCCCTGTTAGAAATCATTACTGGGACAGAGAGCATTGCTATATCTATAAAGCCACTCCTCCCTGACATATTTTAAAGCAATTTTAAATAAAAGCTATGAAATCTGCAGAAATCTTGCTTTACAAGTAACTCGTAACATGCTGCTATGCTATGCTCCTGCAGCTAGTGGTTGCTATTACTTATTTGAAAACAGTTCTTGAGACCATTCTGCCAATTAATATAACTACATTATTTTCATAGTTAATGACTTTTCTAGACTGTTTAGTTCCTAATTCATTCTCTGTTGCTACTTGGTCTTGCCATTATGCCCCAAGTCATAATTACCACAGTTGCCCAGTACCAGCAGACCCTTGTTGTTTAAAATGCTAGCACTCATCCCTCCAGTGGGCTGTACTCACTGCACAACCAAGATCTTACCAGACAAGGAAAGAAATTGATGCCTCCTTTCTTACTCCTCCCATATGAATTTTAAGAAAAAGACTCCTATATTAGTTTATGTACATGTTCACATGGGTGCAGCTGATGAACTATGTCTTGCAGAAACAACAGTGTATAAGGTCGTGCTTTCTCTGCAAAGAAACTCATGTCGAAGTGACAACAGCTCTCAGAAGTCAGGTCTTACTGAACCTTTTCTTCTTGCTTTAAATGTTACTTCAAATATCAGAAAACTATCAGGCACCACCAGCACTGCACTGTAATTGAACGATACTAATCATGATCACATTCTGATGAAGCAGCATCTTCCAGGTGAACTGTTTTGGCAGTTTCTTACAGTACGGCGTAGAGAAAGCCAGTAGTGTAAATGAACAAATGATATAATCATATTTGATACGTATGTGCTTCTTTGCCACACTATTAACTCAGAATATGAAACTAAAGGGTAGCTTGTAATTACCTTCAGAGAAGGTCTTCACAATGGCTTGCATTATGAAAGTTTCACTGAAAGGTTTATATTCATGCAATAGATACTGATGTAAGGATGTTTATGTAAAACACAGCAGAAGCTTCGCTCTGTTGTATCTTAGAAAAAGGTGAATATACCTGTTATAAATCAAGAGTGTCACACTGGTGATAAATTAAGTTTAGAAAGATAAAGTTAGTTACAGGGAAATGGAGTATTAGCAGAGTGAAATTAGATGTTGCAAGAGAAATAAACTAGAAAAGAGTTGAAGAAAAAACACATGCTTGAAGTCAGACAACTGTGTGGTCATTTATCTTCATTCTTTGCAAGCTAAGATAGGCATAAAAGGTGATATTCTGAGGTTGACACTAGTTTACCAGAGTATAGCCTTCTGCACATCAGTTAAGCACCGAATTTTTTGGTTTCCTTTAAAACATCAAGGGATCCATCACCAAGATTTATACCAGTTTTCCATGAAATGTATTCTCACCAACCTCAAAGGAGAGTCTTCATCTTTTATTTATGTTCTACATTCTGGCATGTTTTTTGAAAGACAAATTTGCAGCACAGACATAAATATTTCTGTCATTTGAAATGAATGTTACAAATGCTTTCTTCTAAAACATACGATTTATATGACCAGTCTAATTTAAAGCCCACACTTAAGAGATTAATTCAATGAAAAATCAAAATTAGATTTCATAAAAGATAAGGAAGCCCTAGAATAATTAGATTAAAATTGTAGACATTAAAGCAATCTGTTCTCATGCCAACTTGCCCAAGCTTCTACTCAGTCTTTCCTATACACTGTTTTTGCTGTTTTACCTTCTGCTGATATGATATTCCAGTACCATATGCACCAAAACAAACCAACAAACAAATTATTTTATTCAAAAATAAAATAATTCCTCTATTCATTTTTTTTGATTCTTCCTCTTGGAGTTATATTTTTGTTTTTTCTTTAATTATTGGACATTGTGGAAAATAAAAATCAATCAAAAACATTTTAAAATATGTATTTTCCACTTTCCTTGAATTTTCCAACGTATGCTGTATCTATAAATAGCTATTATATATATATACATATATAGGTGTTATATGTACTTTAACACAAGGTTATTTGTTCAAAGGACAGCATCATTTCCCTAGTTGATACAACAGGTATTTCTTCCAGCCATAAATTGATGTACGTGAAAAACATTACAGTGCAGTCATGATAACCTGGAAAGAAAGAGCAAATGCTGCACTACTTGGCACAACCTTGCTGAATTTGAACAAGTAATAATGGTATGATACTGTAGGAGTGGATCCTGTGTATCTACTAAATTCACTACAAACCCTCCATATTATGGAGAATATAGCAACATTGACAACTTCATTATATAAAATGAGATATTTACTTTCAACCTGCTGTTTTTTTGACTTTTTTCCTTTTTTTAATGTTTCACATATATATTTTTGCAGTCAAGTCTCTACTGATCAAAATCTTTGCAAGGGAAATATATCTGAAACATATCCTTTGTGAGCTTTCTTCTATTGGTTGCTAAAGCCAATTTGACAGAAGTGACCTTCCAAGTGATATTAGCAATCCTTATATGGCTGCCAATATCTGTATCTTTACTTTGATGTAAGCTTAATATGCCATGAATTCTAATACTCCTCGTGAAAAATAAATGAATTATTTTATGTAATATTTGAATCATTCTCTATGTAGCGAGATTTACTCACTAAAATCTAGTCTATATAACCCCCTAAAACGCTCAGCTTTCCAGCTGGCTTGTTAGATAAATTCAAAAATAAACAAGAAAACTCAACAAAACCCAGGTTACTTGTCTCTGCCGATGCTTTTCTTTTTCCCCAAGCTATGTGAGGCCTGATCATTTCTGAAGCCTGCATTCAATAAAGGGTGCTATTCTGGAATATAATATATAATAT